>NC_056599.1:18315714-18615714 GCF_018340385.1 Cyprinus carpio | reverse complement strand
CAGTTTCAGTCCAGCTTCAAAGGGCTATAAACCATTCCAGACGATGAATAAGGGTCTTATCTAGTGAAACGATTGGTCATTTAAAAAAATACATATATTTATATGCATTATAAACACTTTTCTCTCACTTCTGTCGACTGTCAAAACTGGAAGCCACTCCGGTGGATGACGTAGCACGTTGTCGTTGCATGATTAGTGACGAGCAGAGAGAGAATAAAACAAAACGCCGTTCATGAATTAGAAGCACAAAACAAGGATTTATTAAGGAATATGTCGAAGGATTTCGATATAAGCCAAGAGGAGACTGGTTTTCCTTTGCTAAAGTAAGGAAACGTTGCTTCCTTTTCTCCTAGATTTCCCAGAGGCGCACGTGCGACCCATATGTGCTACGACATCCGCCGGAACGGCTTCCGGTTTTGACAGTCGGCAAAAGTGAGAGAAAAATGTTTATAAAGCATATACATTTTTTTTTAAAATGACCAATCGTTTCACTAGATAAGACCCTTATTCATCGCTGGAATGGATTATAGCCCTCTGAAGCTGCACTGAAACTGTAATTTTGACCTTCAACCATTTGGAGTCAATGACATCTACTATATGCTTGAATGTTTTCATCAAAAACCTTAATTTCTTTTCGACTGAAGAAAGAAATACATAAACATCTTGGATGACATGGGGGTGAGTAAATTATCAGGATATTTTAATTTGAAAGTAAGCTAATTCTTTAATGCTGAAGGCAAACGAGAAAGTATTATAATGTTTGCCTTTCTATTACTAATAATATAAAAGCAATGGTTATAATACTTTTTGTATACGTGAATTCCTTTGTTTAACCATTCTATCTGATTATTAGACAGACTTCTATCTGTATTAGACAGAACTGTTAACGACGACAACGAACAAGAGGGAGAATGTAAGCACTGTGTGCTCAGGCGCTGACGCTCTCAGCACCGTCAAAATAAAAGTCTGCGCACCGTCAAAATAAATGTCCCGCCTCAAACATATCAGCCAAACTTATTGGCCGATGCTTGGAAAATACCAAATATTAGCTGATATATCAGCCTTTGCGATATATCGAGTGTTGTTACAGTAAACTTTTAAGAATAAAATGGTAACATCGATTAATTTTTGTTAATGCATGAGCAATACAATTAATACAGTATTTATTAATCACTACTAACATTAGTTAAAAAATTAAAACTGTTAATTAGTTCATACTAGCTCATGTCAATTAAATAATATTAACAGATCCAGCATTAGATTTTAATAATGCATTACTAGATGCTGTAATTAACATTAAGATGAATAAACACTTTAAATAATTTCTTAACGCAAAGTGTCACCAAAACAAAAAATTATATATATATATATATATATATATATATATATATATATATATATATATATATATATATATATATAATATATATGTAAAAACTACAAAAGTACATAAAATTACTAAAATTTAGAGGAAAACTGAAAATATAAAAATTGAAAATGTTAAATACTATAACAGCATATAAATAATACTAATGCTCTTTTCCATACAGTTAGGCAAATGGTGACCACACCTGTAAAGCTAAATTTGCAGCAAATATTTATTTCCAATTAAAGCTATCATACATCCGAAGAACATGACGTCAGAAGCCTTATAGATGAGACTTTTATGCCATTTGAAGGCTTGACAGTCTGCGGTTCGCATTTACTTTCATTGTATAAAAGAGCAGATCAGACATTCTGCTAAACATTTCTGTTCCACAAAACACAAACTCATACAGGTCTGGAATGATATGAGGTGAGTAAACAATGAAAAATTTCATTTTTGAACAAACTATCCCTTTAACCATAGTATCATTTGTCTAATCTACATACAATGCCAGTTTGCAAAAGCTCGCTACTACATAATCTAGGGGTGGGCGATATGAGCTAAAATTCATATCACGATATTTTACACTGTCCAGGCGATATCGATACTGTATGGCGATGTAAGAAAAAAAAATTACATGCAAAATATTTTAACATTATATAACTAGAGAAAGTAAGGGATTGGGCATAGACCTGAAAAGTCTTTTTTCAAATTTTAAATGGTCCTTTGTGTCAGTTATTTAACTCAATATAACTCTGATTCATCAATCGCATCATCTAGTGGTCTGTTAATGATATAACCACAACTACCACAACTGATAACGGAGCGCTCAAGAGGGTACTGCGAGTCTTGTTGAGATAATTAAAATATGTCAAATTAATATTTTGCGCACGATAAGCGGGACAGTTATGCAGTGTAGTCTTTATCATCCTGCAAAGGTTTCTTTTGCAAAATAATCTGCTGACTGTACACTATCCCTCAGTTTGGGAACCACTGGAGTAGGTGAGTTGCGCTCTATTAGTTTGGTCTGTTACGATGCTCTGTGTGTTTGATTACTAATGCCTGTGTAGTACCGCGTTGCACACAGAGGACAAAAACATTCAGCTTAGACTCTTTATCGTCATTTGTGGTAAAATTTGCAAAGTGTACCAAATTGAACAAAACTATATAAATGCAAAACTTGAATTCATGAATATGTAACGGTATCCATGGTAAGTAAATAAACTTGATAAAAAAAACATGTACTGAACATCAGGCAATTTACCGGAGCTTGCTAAATGCAAAATGTTACCTCACTAGCATGTGCGACTTGTATAGAAATGTCAGTTCTACAGGGAACAAAATGGTGCTGCTGCTTCGTAACAATGAATATGTACAGTCCTTGTGTGAGAACAGACCTCAGACTGCAAAGCTAAAGTGATAGCAGGCGTTTACGTTTTTGTTGTGGGACTGAAATTTAAAAAAACGTCCTCCCCACATCTGACTGAATCCCTGGGGCAGTGGCGGCAACAGCTTCAGAGCAAAGCTTGTTTGGGGTCCTTCACTGACACATGCACAGGGAGTCTTTAATCCCCCGGGTCCTGCTGCGGACCCCCCTGCATCTCCGCCTGGCAAACAGCTGATAATGGCCTTTAATCTAGCCCACTTCAGACACATGTTTTTGCCCTGATGTGCCTTTAATGTGTTTTTTTGTGTAACACGGATCACTCATGCCATCTCTGCACTCAGCACCTCCCTGTTGCTGCTTCTCTAGCTAAAGTCCTCACAAACCGCATTAAAAAAGGAACTCATTTCCTGACAATGAAATTGTACATTTTTGCTAAATTACAGTTAAGGTACGGTCACATTTACCACTGTTCCGTGAACTTTTCATGGGCAAAATCCAGCCATTTTGATGAGGAATTTTGTGTGAGGGTAAAAAGATTTCACCACGTAGATTTTACAACGGGTTCAAGTTGGTTACGCGGATTTACTTTACTGACCAACGGAAAGCTGATTGGTTTGAAAGAGACTTCTGCGTGAGCTGTTACATTACTGTACATTACTACACTATTGACAATGGACTTTTTTTGCCCATGAAATTTCACTTTTGAATAGAAAATGGAAATCCACAACTGCTACACTAGAAAATGGTCCTTTGTCCATGAATTTATTCTATGAATCCACACTAATGGGAATTTCACATGACGGCAAAATATTTCCCTGTGAAGTTTTTGCAACAGGTTTAAAGGGATTGCTGAATGAAGTTGTAATCTTTGTTTTCTTTGAACACAAAAAGTATTCTCATTGCTTCATAAAATTATGGCTGAACCACTGATGTCACATGGACTATTTTAACGAAGTCCTTGCTACCTTTCTTGGCCTTGAACATGTCAGTTACGCTGCTGTCTATGTAGGGTCAGAAAGCTCTCACATTTTATCAGAAATATCTTAATTTGTGTTCAAAGATGTGCGTATTTGCTGCATTGACCAATGGAAAGCTGCTTGATTTGACAATTACTTCTGTGCGAGCTGTGCTTCGTTCTTTGTTGTTCACTGACAACAACCTGTCATTTCAATGGGAATGTACACGATTAAGAATTTTGCATGAGGGTAAAAGATTTCCCTATGCATATTTCGCAACAGGTTCAAGTTGGTTACACAGATTCGCAGAACTGGCTAATGGAAAGCTGCTTGGTTTGACAGTGACTTCTGTGAGCTGTGCTTCATTCACCAACCCACTACTGACAATGGACCTTTTTTGCCCATGAAATTTCACTAATGTGACCGCACCTTGACTGAGCGCTGGCTGCATTAGCAGTTTTAAAAATACGCGTTTTTAAAAGCTTTAAATTTATAACCACTTCCACATAAATGGACGGAAAATCATTTTAATATCGCAATGCATTATCCAGCCGACCACGTCCTCGTGTCAACCATTTAAAATAATTGCATGAGGCCAAAATATTTTGGAAGCCATGAAATGAGTGGACAAATCTGACTGCACCTAAGGCCAAAACACTATTTATTCTCTGTTTGTTTTCTATATTCCATTTCCTGTTTTCCGTAACCTGCTTGTGTACATTACCAATGTGAAGGCCATTTCCTTTGTTTTCAGGGAAAGTTAATTTGAAGGGAAACCAGTCAATGCCTTCAAATTACAGCCTGCAGCGCCTCATACCTCCCAATTTGAAGCTCTATAATTAGCATAAGTAATGACATTTAGAAGCTTTCATTGGTGTGGATAATGAGCAGATGGTCCTCCTCAGAGGAGAGCAGATTTGTTTCTGTTCCCAGAGCAGAGCTGGGGGAAAATGGCACTAATTCTGCGTGCACGAGACACTGCTCTGAGACCAGCCTCCGCTAACGGCTGCCAGCCTCGGCTTAAGACACGCCAATGACAAGTAATATCGAGCTTTGTCTGTGCATCTTCCGTTCGATTCCTGAAATATCTGGGCTTCTGCAGAACTGGCTGCAAGTTTCTTGGAGGAGGAAAATCCTGCCAAATTGACTCAGGACGCCGTGGTGAAATTGAATCGCTCTAAGCTCTCGGATGGAATGTTCCGCCAGCTTGTGGTGTGTGTTTGTGTGTCTGTCGATGTGTACGTACACACTGCTGTCGGTCAGGGAGAGAGTGTCTGCGTCGCTGGACATGCTCTGCTGCTCGCTGTCGTTGGCACTGGTGGCGGGCGCCAGCGCGTAGCCAGTGTTCACGTAGTACGGGTTGATGGGCTCCCTCCATGACGCGTGTCTGTTGATGAGAAATGGGACAGAGGAGATTCCTGTTAGACACGTGATTAGGAAGACAATACAGGTCATCTCAGTGAAACGACGCATTATATTCATGCATTTCAAAGTAATAATGACAAATGAGGGATGCTCAGCTGATTGCAATCAGTGAATAATCACTTTCTATGACTCGACTGTCTGTCAACTTCACCAGATCACATATGTGACCCTGGAGCCCAAAAGCAGTCATAAGTAGCACAGGTATATTTGTAGCAATAGTCAACAATACACTGTATGGGTCAAAATTACCGATTTTTCTTTTATGCCAAAAATCATTAGGAAATTAAGTAAAGATCATGTTCCATGAAGATATTTTGTAAATTTCCTACCGTAAATATAGCAAAACTTAATATTTCATTAGTAATATGCATTACTAAGAGCTTCATTTGGACTTTTTTTTTAAAGATGGATTTCCTGAATATTTTTTTTTTTTTGCACCCTCAGATTCCTGATCTGTGGATGACCCTTAATGACTGGTTTTGTGGTCCAGGGTCACATTTCAGTTATGCAATAGACACCAGTTCGCTTTAAGACTTCAACATCACTTTAAAACTGTAGGGGAAACAAGTAACAGAGAAACTAATATAACTAACATCAACAAAACGAAAAAGGCAGGGAATGTAATTATACATAACTCAAACACTATTTAAAAACTGCTAAATATTTCAATAAAAGGAAAGAACGATTAAATAAGAATGAGGAATACACGATTGTCAATCATGAAGAGATGAATAAATGAATAAATAAATAAATACATGAATAAATATAGAAAGCTCTCACATTAAGTTTCATTACACCAAGGTGTTAAAATGAATAAATTAATTATTTCCTCATAGGACTATGTATGCTAATATGGATATTTTATGTATGCCTACATGTTCTTTTCAGGCCTATTAAAAACTTTTCAAAAAGAAATGTTTTGTGCTTGTTGATTTATTTTTTATAAATGATACCACAGCTGTCGTATAGATTGTCATACTGTTGGTTGATTGATAATTATGCTGAAAGTGACTGTGAGAGATTACAAATAACCGTTTATGTCAGAGATCCTGATTTAAAAAAAAATAAATATAAATAAGGATTGGCATCTGACTATTGAGATGAAAAGACAAAAATGTATCACTGTTAAACACATCATCACTACGTCATATTATAATTGCATACAAAAATGTAACAAGTCATAAAGATAACACAACGCCCTACCTGCCTTATTGAAGATAAAATCCTTTTTGAAAAGGACCTGCCTTCTATTAAAGACAGCACACAACTAATCATGAGCTTCATCATATAATTAACCTTAAACATTTTTTTAATTATCTTTCTAACTGGGTGGAGGCAAAACGCAGACAATCCAATTCTCAGAAAACCAAATTATCTTGCAATTAGTTAATGCCGACAAAGAACAAAAACATACCACACACCGTTGAGGACATCATCCCGTCATGCGAAAACTGCAACAAGAATAAGTGTTTCACTGCTTAAGTGCTCTTAAAATATAATTGGGTTAATGCCTGTTCTCCAAGCTAGCATTCTACTGGAAACAAAGACTATAGAAATACAAAGATGATTTATATAACTGAAAAGATATGCTAAAAAATGAAACCAAATCACTGGGGCAAGTCACTGATTTTATCACTGATTCATTCAGAAATTAAGCAACTGACTGACTTTATGAACTGACGGAAATCCGACGGAACACTTGAATCCTGATTTTCATCTGAGATTCAGAGCCAAATTACAGGGGGTTAAAAATGACTTCAGAAAGATGGCAGAATTATTGTTACTTTTACACAGAGTTTGGTAGGTCTATTAAAATCTTGAAAAGTGCTCTTTCCCCATTTTTAAATGGTCACCATTTTGGAACATAATGCAACAAAGATTGCAAAAGTCAACAGATTTTACTAACAGAACTACCAAACTCTGTGTAAAAAAGTAACGATGCTGCCATCTTTCTGAAGTCATTTTTAACCCCCTGTAATTTGGATCTGAATCTCAGGTGAAAATTGCCCATTTTGACCCCTCTCTACAAAATAAAGGATTACTCCGTAAACATTCATCCATGACATTTAATATTTTGACTTTCATCACTATACATGTTTATCTTTCTTCAGAAAAAATATTAGCAAATGAAAAAAATTTGAGCCAGGGACAGGTATGACACGGATGACCCAGTATTTTGTCGCGTCACGCTGCTCGCATCCAGTGAAGACACGTGAAAGCCACGCAGATGCACGTGAACTCTGAATTCAGATTACTTCCACGTCTGTTAATGACACATACGCACAACATGATGTCAAAAAAAATAACACCTCAACAATCATCCAAAAAAAAACAGTTATGGCTAGGGATATGCCACTATCAAATTTTCATGTTGCGATTAATTGCTAAAGCTTTTATCATGCTATACAGTATTAAAATGTAAAAAAGTTTGAAAATAAGTAGCCTATTAAGTCTAAATATTTATGTATTTGGTGCTGTGAGGAACACCATAGCGAATACACAAATCTAAATGGCTGTTTAAATCATTTAAACACGTTTCAGAAACAGAAAGTAGTGCAGCTGCTTTATTTAAGGGGTTTCCGGGGTAACGGCTGCATTTCTGCTGTTCAGTGCCATCTGCTGTCAGAGAGTGAATGTGCTTTCATCCAACGCGTCTCATGCGCTCCGCCATTCGCTTCTCATCCGTGCTTGTTTACATCAGTGCGCACGCGCGTTTCACGCAGCATACAGCGTGTTGTGCATTGTGACCAGTTGATGGGAAAAGTATTCTTACAATGCATTCAAAATTCTGAATAATTTGTAATAAATAATTATTCCCTGTATTTTGAAGTGCCCACGATAGCAATAGAGGAGGATAAAAAAAAATAATAATTTCAATACTTTTCCTCGCAATTATATCGTTGGGTAAGTGTAAGCAACTGTATATAAATTGCGGGCATCAGGGAGCCGCTTATTTTACTTTCACTTTCGAGATTTGTAAATCACAAGGACTTTAACTATGGAGCGGCAGTACTTACCACACATTTGACAAGATTAGATGTTTGTCATTGGTGCTCAGGCCCTGCAAATCATTCGCCATCGTCCTATTAGACATTTCTCCTTACTCTGTGCATGTGGTAAGTAGGGTTGGGAATCGTTAGAAATTTTCCGGTTTCTGTTCCGGTTCCATTAAAATCATTAAACAACTATTAAAAAAATAGTGTTAAGGAAAAATGCACAATACTCAACTACTCAATGCTCAAGTTTATTACTTACTGTTAACTTAATTTAAAGGTTGGCAATGTCAAAATTCAACATATATATTACACCATAAAAATTTTCCGGTTCCAATTCCATTTAAATTAACTATTATTATTGTTTTTTGTTTTTTGTTTTTTTACTTTTTTACCTTCAATGAAATGTAGTGTTGCTGGAAGGTAGTACATAACGTTGAGTAAAGCTAGTCCATCAATCAGCATGTGCTTCAAAGTTGATGTTTTTTACACTATCAATAACATTTTGCTTTTCAAGCAGGAATAAGATGGTTGGACAAATAGTCCCTTGAGGGCTAAGACACTTGTTCATTTCCCTAAATGAATTAAATATAAACTGCTATACTTATAACCACGTATACACACACTCCATAAAGCCCCTATTTTACAAATAATATGGGACAAATATAATGTAATTTAGTTGCGGCAGGTGCTGTGCGCTGCCGGTACATGTACAGTCAGACAAAAAGACGTGCACGGTTATCAAAGGCGCAAGTGCACGTACAGTCGTGGGAAACATGTATTCGGCAGTTAAAGACACGGCACGTTATTAGAAACAATGTTCTCGGTAATCAAAGAGGCAGGGCGGCATTTCTGTTATTTGGTTTGTGACATCCTTTACAGGAAATGCGAATCGTCAGAACACCAGCAAGGCTGCTCACAGCGCTTGGTCACGTGTCATACCAGAACCGTTTTCGGAACCGAAACTTAGAAATTGCTCACCGTTCTGTTTCTCTTCAAAAAACAGAACCGGTTCTGAATAAGAACCAGTTCTTGGTTCCCAACCCTAGTGGTAAGTGAACTTTCTTGTACTATAATACAACAGGTTACTGCTAGCAAGAGGCTAACCTTTTAGTGACTTTGTAGAATGCGTTATTTGTTTCACGTTTTGGGCACACCCCTAACCCCTAATGTCATCATCCATCACAATGTTTCACTGTAGACATCGTCCGATGCCAATTTGGTAGACATCGCCCAACCCTAGTTTGTAATCGATGCATCAAGAAAACGAGTGAACCGTTACACCCCTAAAAGTAGGTGCACTTGAAATTGGGAAAAAGCAAAACAGATTTCTTATAGCAGCTAATATAATTTTAATTAAAGTACTTTAATGTTTTATTACTGACCATTTATGAATATTTACTTAATTGAGAAATACTTAAAGTTCCATATGACACCGTTTCAGTTTCATTTGTTATTATCTATATTATTATTATTTTTGCTTTTTCAATTAAGTGTTCAAAAGTAGTACTTTTTGCTGTGGTACTGATAATGTCATTAAGAATACGAACTTCTACGTCCCCTACACCATTTTAATATTGATGTCAGCCTTCGCTGCTTCCCTCAGACTGAATTTACCCAGCTAACATACATCATACCAACTCAGGCATGTAACAGGATCCAGGATGGCTAATATGAGCATGACACACAGATGATGAAAACAAGAGCAACGCAAAAAAAAAGCAGTCAACCTTGCGATGCGGATTCCTTCCTCGAAGAACAGGTATGACACAAATTGAAATGCTTCTACAGTTATTCATTACTGCACGCGTGTAATTTTCGAGTGACTACAAAAGAAGCAGGAAGCATTTTGTAATATGGTATTTTCTCTCTGTTTATACAAGGCTTGTTTATTGTGTGGCACTTAGGAACAGCTAGGCACTGCTTGAACCTTTCACAAACCGAGACAGAAACATCTCTTTGTGACCAGCCTAAGCAGAGGGACAGAAAGAAACAGACAGAGGCAGATAGAAGGAGAAAAATTGAGAATATGAGAGAGGAGGGGGGAGAAAAGAGAGAGAGAGCATGAGAGAGAGAGACCCAGGCTCTCTGCAGTCTCCAGTGATTATCCTTCGCTCTCAACCCATCCACGGTCTTCTAATGATACAAGCAGCAGCCATGTCAATATTCACCGTATAAGAGATACTCAGAAGCCTTCAGAGACGATCCCAAGCCTTCAGCAGCTCTCTCCACATGCCCAGCATTCCCCCATTCCATTTGATTCTTCACAAAACAAAGGCTGCAAAACAGGCAAGGGGCATTTGGAATCTCTGAATCATTACTGCGATTCAAAACGAATCGATCTGCTGCTCTTCCCCCCAATAACATACACATGCCAACATCCAACTGAGCTAACACATTAATTACTGTGACATCTCCTGTGGAAAAAAAAAATGAAAGCAAGCCCTCGCTAGAGTAAAAAATAAAAAGCACAGGCACGTTAGGATTTAACTGGCTCCCCTTGCAGCCCATTACCTCTTAAAAATCCTTGCATCCAAAGCAACTCCACTGGGACAAAAGCACGATGCACATTTGAAAGGAGCCATTACCTAGATGCAGGTTACATTGCTGTGCCCGAGATTTGTGCACCTCCCCACATTCAGAATAATTATGAGCTCTTTGTCATCCCATTTTACATGTGATCACAGCTGACTCCAGACTCCTACGGATTAAACCCTCAAAGGCAGCTCTGCGCTCCAGAGCACAGGTAAAAGAGATTCACGTTACACTTTACCTCTAATAGAGCCATGCATCACACAAATCAAAGAGAAATCACTGACCAGCTACTGAACAACTGTCATATCATGCCTTATTGTATCATAGTGTCATACTCAATATATAAGTCGCAATTTCCCTCTCAACATACAAAGAAATCCATACTTCATGCTCACATAAAAACATCAACACGGTGTGGAGAGATCTGGACATTCCACTTTACCATTTCATCTTGATACTAGATCTAGACAGAGTAAAATCAGCCTCAACACATAACTAAATAACAAGAACTTTAGCTATGACAGCCATATTAATCCTAATAATTTAGACAATTAGATTTACTATTAGGATTGCACCGATCCTACAATTCTGAACAACACTAATAAGCCACTAAGCCAGTAACCATTTTCTTATACAGTTCAAAAGATTTGGGTTGACAAAATTTTTTTCCAAAGAAATTAATACTTTTATTCAGCAATGATGCATTAAATTGATCAAAAGTGTCAGTCAAGGCAAAATAATGTTATAAAAGACTTGTATTTCAAATAAATGCTGTTCTTTTGATCTTTCTATTCATCACAGAAAAAAAATGTTAAGGTGTTTTTAACAAATATTTCTTGAGCACTAAATGAGCATATTAAAATGATTTTTTGAAAGATCATATGACACTGAAGGCCTACTGATGCAGATAATTCTTATTATTTCTTATTAATTCTTCTTAAAATAAAGCTTTGCCATCACAGGAATAAATTACGTTACAATATATTAACACAGAAAACGGCTGTCTTAAATTACAATAATTTGAAAATATTATTATTTTTACTACATAAAAAAATTGAGATCTGAGTACTGGATTTCCTTCTGAGTATTAGAGTTTAACAGTGTTTGTTAAATTTAACTTTCAGTCACCGCAAAGATCATCTAAATGTAAAAACAGGGGACATTAACATGTAGCCTACATTTAAATAACAAATATAGGCCAATATATAATTTCAGGTTAATATGTCAAAAATGGACACACAAAAAAAACTGTAATATCAGCTGATAACGAATAAGGCACATGCATTCCTACTTCAGTGTAAGAGATCAAAACATAAGCACAGAGGGG
Organism: Cyprinus carpio; assembly: GCF_018340385.1. Taxonomy (NCBI): domain Eukaryota; kingdom Metazoa; phylum Chordata; class Actinopteri; order Cypriniformes; family Cyprinidae; genus Cyprinus; species Cyprinus carpio. Next base: position 18,603,725 of record NC_056599.1, on the reverse strand, counting down.
GGAAAAAAACTATTTTCATACTTATTCCTGCTGGAATAAATTCCTCTTCTAGCATTAGATTTATATTTTGACCACCGCTCTTGGTAAAGCCTAGGATTTATTCCTAGACTTAACGATACACATTATAGACCTTCACTGTGGCTTTATTACCAAACTAACTGTCAGTACATTTCCATACTGAGAAACTTCTGAATTCCCTCACTTCCTTTTTTCTGCCAGCAAATCAAAGACATATGACTCCTGCAAAATTTACATGCATGAAACCCCAAAGCATTTACCTATAAGGCTATTTAAAAAATAAACGTGATGTCTTTCTGTAATTCCAACCAAATACTTCATGTAGGCCTAATGAAAAAATCATTTGAACACAGCCTCACAAATGCATTGCTCCCGCTAATTAAAAACACATTAGGTCCAGAGGCAATGGAACATATATACGGAGCTGGGTGGAGAGTGGAGGGTGTTTCTGCGGGTTAACAATGTCAATCTGTCATCGAGTCTCTCGTTTTGTCATGCTAAAGCTTGTTAAAAGAGGTACCCTTTAACAATGTTCAAAAATTAAAATGCTACGCAAAGCCCTCCGCATGCTAAACATAAACTGTTGGGAGAAGACGCGAGTCAAAAGAAGGAGAGGAAGAAGATGCTGCAAAACAATCTCAAAGTGAGGCGCATTTCCTTTCAGAACACTCCTGGGGATGTTTCTCATCTTTATACCTCACCTGAACATCTAAAGCGCTGAGGTTTTGGACAGAACAGGGTTACTGCACCATCAACAGATGTCAAGGTTTGTCTCAGACAGTTGAGAGAAAACTGGGTCAACTTCTAGGGGTAGATTTCCACAATTTTCAATCTCTTTGCGGGAGGAGTGCCAGCAGTGAACACAGTGCAGTTGAGCACATCAGAGCGGCGGAGCACAATGTATGCTTGAGCATTTTACAGAGGCTAAATCAGGCTGTGTAAATCCTCCTCCTGCTCCTCCATGCCCGCTTCGAATTTAAGCTTTAGCACTGAGAGAGGAAAAACATGTACTAATACAGAAATTCACATTAAGTGAAATGATACTTCAGATTCTGATTGGACGACCTGCATTCAAAGTTGCTGTTAAAATGCCTTTTGAAATTAATATGCATCACAGCTGTAAACGGTCAACAGACTAACTGTTTATTCTGATTTGTGTTTATTGACAAACTACTGATATTGCCAATTTACTGTATCTTTTAGCCACAGTTTTATAAAAGTTCAAAGTAAATGCATGTACACCAGTGTTTCTGGTGGCCTCAACAAACATCTAAGAGGGGCTGCAGATGACTTACAATTTAAAATAGGAAAAAACAACCATTAACAAACCAAAACATCTCAAAATCAAGATTTCTTATTTAATTCACTTCAAGATTTTTCTTCAAATGAGGAACCAAAGGTCCCATGGTCTTAAAAAAAGGGTGATTTTTTTAACATTGAAAAGTAATGTAATGTATGTTAACAAAAATCTGCATGGATCTTCTTTTTTAGGAAATATGTGCATTTTTTTTATAGTTATGCCAAGTTCTAAAATATTTTTAGCAAGTAAAAATGAGTAAAACTATTTTTTTTATTTCTATTTAATTCTTAGTAAATTTCAAATAAATGGGAAAAAAAAAAATAATAATAAAAATCACAGGACCTACAAATATTGTTGTGAATGACGAGGGTCCTGAAGTCAAAAAGGTTGAGGGCCACAAATTTACACACACACATTAAAAGTTCACACCAATCCAGTTTTTCTAAGGCATGGTTCTGCGGTGTCACTTACTTTCTTCTACAGATCACAAAAGAAGATTTTGTTTAACTCAAAATATCTTCTTTTGACTTCCACAGAAGAGTCATATTTGGAATGATATGAGGGTGATTAAATGATAAGTAGACTATTAAATTAGACTAACAAAGACAGAAAATTTGACAGATGTGTCAACATGCATTTAACCCTTCACATATTCGATTATACACACCGCGTAATGTATATATGAGAGAAATAAAGCTTGCAGCTTCACTGCACAAAAAGCTGCTGTAGCTTGAATATAACAGCACATGTAAAAGTAAAAAGTGACCTTACCACGGTAAAAGCATATGAACGCCTCATACCTGGAGTGGCTTATTGCTTTGATATGTCATTGTGAAAGCACCTGTCGATATTTGCTTTTAAATCTAGGATGGAAAGCTTTGTAATCTTCAGCAGAGGCTGTTCAAAGGCCCACATGCACCGCTTTCTATTCCAGCAGGACAAGGATTAAAGTATTTAGCAGTCACATCTCTAAATCCCATTTTGCTCATATGGAGGGACTCGCGGCTCTGATGCATCAAGTGATTTGCTGTAAATTTCACAGCACGGCTTAAAAACCAGGTCTCACCAGATGAAATGATGTCGGTGCGAAAGACACGTGTGCTAAAAGAGCACAACAGGCCATCACAACCGGTGGCGAGGAATGTCTTTAGAGCACAAAAAAATCATTACAAAACACAATACCTGAAGCATCCATTCCAATGCGCTCGCTCGGCGCGCAAACCATGGGTGGTATGAGAGATAGAGATCTGAACACATTCAGAAACAGACCAAATCTATACACAGCTGTGGGCTTCAAAGTGCATTAGATCAGATACGTAAAACGTCCCTGAACGCATCTGTTCAATCTATACCGCAAAACTTTTTTGGAGCGTGTGCATTCTTTCTTTCTCACAAAATATTCAATGCCGTTTCTTCCTTTGTGCACATTCTAAAGAGAATCCATGTTGTGGTTCTCCTGAAGAAACCTTTATTCTGCTGCAAAGCCTGCCATTCAAGAGACACCTGCATGGAGAACACAAAGAGTACCCACTTGCACCAACTCGCAGTAGGCAAAGACAACGCTGCGACCCACTATCTGTCTTGCTACCTCAGTCGCAGCTACTTAGAGGTTTCTGCCTATACTGCATTCCTCTCATCTCCTGTGGAAGGCTGTGCTTAACTCAGATTCCCTTTTTATCTTTTTCTTCTGCACCGCGAGGGGGGAAGGGAGATGGAAGAAGAGAGAGAAGCATTTCAAAGCTGCAGGGATTTACCTGTACTCACGGTTGTCCTGATATCTCTTACTGCTGGCCACCCGCTGAGGCACGGTTTCCATGAGCAGCTTCTGGGTCAGCCTGTTGCTGGGAGTGGGGTCGCTTTCGAGGTTCTGCCCCTGTTCCTGGTCGCACCGCCATTCCTCGTCTTCGTTCAGAGTTGGCAGGTAGCCCGGCAGGGCTTTGCCGTTGCCTGACACCGAGCTCTGGTCGCTGAACAGTTTGGGACTCTCTCCGCCCGTCCTGGTGTATTCCAAGTATATGTCGGACTTTAAAAACAAAGGGTAGGTGTTTTCTTCCATCATAGTCTGAATTTCGGTTTGCGCCTGGTCGAACATGGCGGGATCGATGTGAAGCTTCATCACGCAGTCCTTGATGAAGCTCTTGGTGGCCGGTTTGATCTGCCGGGACACGATGCCGTTGTTATCCAAGATGTACTTTTTGTAAATGGCTTTGGCTAGCTTCAGCATCTTCTCGTTGCCTTCGTTGGCCTCCTGCTTGCGGAAGCCACTGCAGGCGAACCAGAAGTCCAGCATGTCTGCGCACTCCTCCTGTTTGAGAAAAGTCCTGAACAAGTGGATGCCATCTTGGTCGTCTAAAAGCGAGTGCAAGGACTCCGCCCACTTCAAGTAGGGGGGCGTCGGGGAAGCGCTACCCTCGGGCTCGTAGCCCAGGTCCAGGTCGGGTCTTCTGGGCGTAGCTATGGAGGTCTCGTTCTTGAGGCTCTCGCTCTTAGACGAGTAAAAGCTGTGGCCGTATTGCCGTCCATCGCTGGACACCAGATCGCCCTCCTCCCCGGGGACTGGAGGTCTGGGGGCATCCTCAGTGAAGCTGCCGCCCACATCTGGCAGATAACAGGCCGTCTCGTTTACGCTCATGCTCACAGTGTCCCTGCACCCTGTCCCAGTACAGCCCACAAGGCAGAAAGTTTATATCCAGGCTTCTATTAATGCCACTGCGAAAGAATTCCTCCTGTAAGAGAAGAGAGAGAGAGAGGCATGGGAAAAACCATTCAAAAACGCTCGACACGATCAGCGTAAAAACAATGTGTAAAATAGTGCTAAAATGTTCAAGAACCAAATAACTGATGCAAAGACTTCTACCTGAATGTGATTGTAACATTTCATACAAAAAACACAAATATCCATAAGAGAATTGCATTTCAAAGAGGACAACAGAGTGTGACCAATAACTCAAACTGATTTTATATCAGTGTTTTCTCAGTATACTGGATTTCACTATGACAGCAGATGTATCAAGCAAAACAATCATTTTTGTGCCACCACTTGTCACAAGAAGCAAAACAAGCATATTCCCAACATAAAATCTGTGCACTGCATATAGCATTAAAAGATTAGACAAGCAAAAGAGGTTAGTTTATTTGGTTACACTTTACTTTAAGGTGTCCTTGTTACAGTGTAGGCTAATTATACATTTAAGTACTGAGTAATATTTATTACCTGCATGTATTTACTTTATGGTTAGGACTTGGCTTGGGGTTACTTGCATGTAATAGTTAATTGTTATTATAACAGTAAGAAAATGTAATGCGTGTAACAAAGACAGCTTAAAACAAAGTGTTACTCTTTATTTTAAGGTGTTCTTGTTACAACGTAAACAGACAAATATTAATAAACAGCATGTACTTACTATAAAGTTAGATGCTTGCAACTATGCATAATTTACTGTTAGTAAATGTAACAAGGACACTGTAAAATAAGTGTTACCATACAAGAACTGAACATTTTCAACGTTAAAAAGGGTTACACTTTATTTTAAGGTGTCGTTACAGTGTAATTATATATTTAAGCACCGAGTAATATCAATTAACTACATGTACTTACTATTACTATATGGTTAGGGCTTGGCTTGGGGTTACTTGCATGTAATTATGCATACTTAATTATTATAATAGTAAGAAAACGTAACGTGTAACAAGGACACCATAAAATAAAGCATTACCGTTTATTTTAAGGTGTTCTTATAGACAAATATCAATGAACAACATGTATTTAATATAGAGTTAGTTGCTTGCAACTATGCATAATTTACTGTTAGTAAATGTAACGTGTGACAAGGACATAAAATAAGTCTTACCCTACCAGAACAGAACATTTTCAAATTACATCCCAATAATGGCTCAGTAAACCTTTTGGGGTCATTTAAAACCTGTGCAATCCAGGTTTAATTAATTAAACCCTGCAGTGCTCTACAGTCCCATCAAACTTCCAGTTGCCTCATGCATCTATCTTAAAGCAAAGAGAGCAACAAAAAAAAAGGGCAGCCATCATGGCACAAACACTCTTGAACTCACCTGTGACACGCTTTACGACACCAACCATAAACCCAACACTTTCAAGCGCCGACCTTAGAACCTGTGACTGCCTGCCAACTAGATTTTGTCTGATGTTCTTGATAAGCGAGCTGAGGAGGAAAGAAACCTTGAGCTTTCCCGGTCAATAACGTGCACAGCGCGAACTTCAATGGCGATGAGCTAGCAGGCTAATCCAGCACAAGACGCGAATTTACACACGTTTTCCGCTGTTATTTAAAAAACAAAACACCACAGGGGTTAACCCGGGGAGGCTACTAACTAGCTACAAAGCCGCGATAAGTTAGAAACATAAACAGAGCGAACATCAACCGCATCAAAGAACGCAACGCGCGAGGAGAGGAAGTACGTGCGGCGCGAGACCTTCCCAAACAAGTGAGCACAGACGGCCGAAAACACTTTCACCATCTTCGAGCGCCCTAGCCGACGTTTGTACCGAGCTTGTTCTGCTGATCCGACTCAACTAGTGTGAGAACACGTTGTCACAGCCATCTTTAACCACTACAAACGCCAGTATATCCGATCATCCCACTTACGCACGGGGGAAAAAAAGCGGCCATCTAAAAACGGCTCGCGCTCGCTGCGTTTTTCCTTCGCTGACGACATTACAACACCCCTTTCGCTGCCCTCGCGATTTCTGCTTTGAAGTGAGCCCCACATTCATCGCATTCATGTCTCGGCCTCAGCAGCAGCAGCAGCAGGAGCGGATGGGGGAGGGGAAAGTAAGAAACAAACTCCATACACACACACACACACACACACACACAGAGAGAGAGAGAGCCAGGCCCTTCCGCAGCCCAGGGACTAGTGTGCAACTTTGCAACACTGATTTTCGCACTCCAACACCCCGATGATACGCTTTACAAACGCGCAATCGACCTCGCAGAGGATCGGGACGCGAGCGGCGAGAAAGCGTCGGTGCATTTCATCTCTCCACTACCGCAAACCCCCATTACACCCAAAGCCAGGAGGAGGAGGAAAAAAAAGTGTACCGTACTGTACCTGTGAGAACCTACTTTCCGTTTCCGAGCGCATCGGGAATAGCGTTGTATGCGGCGGGATGCGAATCGTGTCATCGATGCGGATCTCTGAGTTTAAAAATAACAAAGAAAACAGTCGCTTCTCCACCTCTCCATTGCTGTCTCTCACACTCCTGTGCCCGTGTGCGAGTGAGAGAACGAGAGTGTGTGTGTGTGTGTGAGAGAGAGAGAGAGATGTGCAGCGCCGCGCATGGACAGAAATCACACTGCCGCCTGGAGAAGAAGAAAAAAAGATGAAGGCGAGGAAACCCTGGAGTATGAGGAGCGCCATGGCGAATTCATTTACACTCACTGCGCTCACAAACACGTTTAGACCATTTAGAGGTGAACAGCGCATCGGGCAGAATAATTAAAATGATATATGCATGAGGAGATCTTCTGGAAAATGATGTTTTATTTTACATTGAGCGGGTCGCCCCCTCACGGACGCCGCCATGTTGACATCACATGACCTGGCGAGTCATACAGTCCACCAGTTCTGCCTGTAATATTTTGTTTACTTTATGATCTAAACCAAACAAGCATACCCAATAAAATAAAAACAAACATAATCTACACTGGAGGAAAACAAACAAACAAACTGTTGGAAGATGCACTGGTAGTGCTCTGCCAGGGGGTGTTTCTAGCCTTTCATCAGTCGGGAAAAAAAGTGTGCCCATATTTTTAAGCTCTTTTTTTAAAAGTGTTTTCTGCTGTTCTCAAGCTGTCAGTGCAATGAAGAGCTGCTTCATTGTTGACTTATTATAGAATACTTTTTTAAGTTTTGTTTCCTATCGACTCTATCCAGTGCTCTGTTTGTTTTATTTTTCTCCAATAAAATATCCCATTACTTTTGCGATGTCAGAAACTGCTGCAAGCGATTCAGTGCATGAGTAAACTGTCCTAATGAATCAAAATGAATCGCAAATGATTTTTAGAACCTGTTTGACCCATTAGATCAAAACAGTGATTCATTCACTTGTTCTGACTCTTAACAGCTTTGAGAAAACTGAAATATTATCAGAAAAAAAAATTATTCACACGTCGGTGTATGGTAATCTTTATATAAGCATTTAGCCTATCAATAATATTTTTGAGGCACAGTGGTATTTTAAAAAGGCCAGGACAAGTTTACAGACATTTCCTTTAATCCTAAAGCAAAACAGATAAAGCGTAATTCAAAATACGGATAAAACTCCTGCAAAAAATCAGTATGGAAACTCAAGGCATAGATGTACACTGGATCAGGTTGTTATTTAACAACATACAAATTGTTCAACTGATGAAACATCTTTACAAAAGACGTTAAGTGGACAAAAATGTTTAGTTTTTTTTAAACTTGTGAGTTTAAATATTTACATGTGATCTAGGACCTATATACAGGGCATGGCACAAGTCTTACAATGCACCCCCTTTTTCATCCACATAAAATTCAATATGGCATCTATGAGTTTATTGGGCCCTAGTTTTACAGATTTTTCTTAAAGTCTATGTACTGCAGACACAATATTACAATGAAGCCTGAAGGTGCGTCCCAAATCGCGTACTTATGCACTATTCTGTGACGTTTATTAGTATGAATAGTGTGAGTAGTGCGTTCACACTAAAAATTCCAAAAAGAAAAAGTGCACTTTAAACACCCGGATGATGCACCTAAATAACCGAAAGAACGAAGTGTGGAATGTTGGACACTTCATGCACTCAACTGTCACAGCTTTAATAACGTAGCGATGGGGGAGGGGCTATATAGACATGGTTGTGTACATAGTGCATAAGTACATAGTGTATGCGTGCATAGTGTAGTGCACCATTTGGGCCACAGCTTAAGTCAACAGTGTAGTCTTGAGTGATTAGCATGTGTGAAATCTACTAATTATAAAAAAAATATATCCAAATAAGAAATCATTCCCTGCTATAGTGATGAAACATGAGCAATGACCTCCGGCTTCCATATATACAGACCAAGGATAAACAGCAGGACTTCAAGCACCGAGTGCAAATTCACAACAGTCACAGCTGCCACACAAAACGCCTCCAGAACCACCAACAACATGCAAAAAAAATCTTACGATTGAATGCAAGAATGTGCATAGTAGAAGACAAAAACAGATGAAAAAGAACGAAACATAAAATAATTAAACAGCAATGTGAAGAGGCAGCAGTTAGTAAACAAACTTCATCTAAACTGAGAGGTCAACCCAAAACCACACTAAATGCAAACAAAACATACTGAGTGCACCTCTATTCGTTTTATAAGCATTCTGCAGATGTGTCAGTCTGTTTGATTTAGACCCAGTAGTGTGTATGTTAGTTAGTACAGTCACTGTGGACTATAACCTTGAGGAAATTATCTCAGTTTTCCATCTGCAGTGTCATTAACACACATTTCATGGCTCTGCCGTGACAGCTTGGACATGCTATCTGTTTTTAATTCCTTCCAGCTATCAAGGTGCTGTAATCTAACCAAGTTTTTGAGAAGTTTGCCAGGTGTAAGTAAATCCCTTCCTTGTATGGTAAGTTCCTTTTGTGTGCAATGTACTAATATTATTTGCACATAAAGTTCTTGTTTAAATTTCAATGAAACATATAGCTTAAATAAACCAAATCCTCAGCCTGAGCTTAGCACAGTAAAACATGAGGAACCTGAATCTGAAAAAGCCTCCACATCTCTCTCAGTGAGAGAAGAGATTAGAATCAAGGTACATTTCGGATTGTATATCTCTCCATCTAACAAAAGATGAAAGCAACGTGGTAAAAGAAAGAATGCATGAGATTTAAACACTGTTCTTTTCTTTCAGTCATGAAAAAGCATGCAGCAGGAAGTATGTCTCTTTATAATCCTGCTCAAGAATGGTTTTAAAGTCTTAGAAACCGTACAGATATTACGGGAAATAAAAATAACCTCCGTCCCATTTTTAGCCTATTGAAGGCTAAGAGCAGGAAATGTGTCATCAGAGCGGACACAGAGAGTCAAAACCTCTGCAAATGATATGCAGAAGATAATTCTGGATTTATGAGTTCGTTCAGTGAAGGAATTCATGTCTTATGACTTAGTACAGGCCGTATAGTGTTAAAGGACCTGCCTTTGAAAAAATTAGCAGGCCTTAAAGATGAATTTTACTTTGTATGCTCTGAACCTCTGAAGTTATGACTCAGCACCTGGATATAATCTGGCATGTTATCTCACAGATTCATTGCAGAAAGATCAAAGGCCTTTGGAAGGTGAAGCCCTGTTCCTCCTTTTTATGACTTTATTTGATTAGCTCATCTGAAAATGAAAGAGTGGTTTGTGTGGAACCATGACTTTAATGACATATTACAAATTGCTCATGGGAAATCAAGACTGGGTGTAGTTAGGCATTCGTCTCGGAATTTGACACACCTTAACATTCACAAAAGAACATTAAAGGAACATTTGTCATGGTTTGCCAAACCAAGGTCACCAAAAATTTGCTAAGAAATTATGATGACCATGCCAAATGAACCCTTAATTTACATTTTGGGTTGTGTACAATATTCAATATAGTTTGAATTTGGTAGGATTTTGAAAATATATATTTTTTTACGCTCTGCAAAAAAGTCTGCATAAAACCGTAATATTGAAAAAATATTATAACCATTTAAAATAACTTTTATTATTATTATTATTATTTGAATATATTTTAAAATGTAATTTATTCTTGATGCCATATGATTCTTCAGAAATCATTCTGATATGATGATTTGCCGGTCAAGAAACATTTCTCTCTCATTAACAATGTTTAAAACAGCTGCTTAATATTTTTGTGGAAACCGTGATACATTCTTTTCAGGATAATTTGATTTATAAAGTTTGGTAGCTTTATAAATGCCACTATTTGATTTATAAAGTTTAGTAACTTTAGAAATATCATTACTGTCACTTTTGATAAATTTAACATGTCCTTGCTGAAAAAAATTATTACAAAATATCTTACTGACCAAAAGCCTATATGTATGTACACTACTGTGCAAAAGTCTAAGGCACGTTAGTATTTTCACCCCAAAGAATGGTGTTCGGCCAGTTATTTCTATCTTTTGCTGTAGTGTGTCAGTAGGAAATATCAGTTTACATTTCCAAACATTCCTTGTACCATTAATTGTAATAATCCAATTTTTTTTTTCATGCACAAGGAGTCTGACAGCAGCCAGTGCTCCAAGCAGAGGTTTGATGTATGTATGTGTGTATATCTATCTATCTATCTATCTATCTATCTATAATTATATATATATAATTAGTTAGTAAGACTCTAAAAGTACTCTGTAAAGATATAGCCATTCATACCTATATATCTGCACTCAGTAAGTTTTGTTCCCATATGTCATTTAGTTATTATGAATGAAAATGCATTACCTGAGGAAATCGTACGTTTCTGTCTTGCGTTTTCTGGCTTCCCCCAACTCTCCCTCCATTGACAGAAGATTCCATTTCAGTACCATTGACTGTATCAAGTTCCAGTAAAAACGGCATCCTCCTCTTTTTCAGAGAATCCAAGGTGATTGTCCCCCAAAAAATGGTCCATTCCAGACTATCGACTGTCCCCATTCGAATCTAAAACACAGGTATGAAAAAACAATAATATCAAATCTTTTTCAGCAGAAATTTCCAACAATGTACTTCTTTAATTTTCTATTTTGGTTTATTCACACACACACACACACACACACACACATATATATATGTATATACATATATACACACACGTATATAAACCTTCCCCCTCATACACTCTAACACTAGCATTTTGTATTCTTTTTCTATTCTATCTACTTGTTTTCCTTTTAATTATTATGAAAAAAATAACCATAATCTGACCCTGTAACACTAACTCTATTTATTCTAGCTCTTTTCAATCTACTTTTTATTCTTTTTATTTATTATAAAAAACCTTGCTACGTGTACTGCATTAGACTAACTGGGACTTGTCATAGCACTTTTATATTGTTGTTCTTTTGTTGCTCTTATATATTTGTTTCGCTTCTATTGCCCTCATTTGAAAAATTTGTAAGCATTTCCTAAATGTGTATATATATATATATATATATATATATATATATATATATATATATATATATTATAGTAAATAGTAAATGTGGAGGATTTCTATATTTTTCCAATAATGTTTTCCAGCCAACAGACTATGCATGGACTAGTGAATACTGGGCCAGTGCTCAAATCAGATGGCATCAGCAGCTGCAAACTCAGATCTATCCTTGCCCTTCCTGAGGCTTGGCTTTGATTACTGGGCCCCCCACCACGAGCCAACACATGGCCATGAGCGCATACCAACTCAGTGCACAACCTCTGAGCAACCACTTGGAAACAATCAAGAGGTAAATAGCATGAAATAGAGGTGTTTGGAAACGGTTTGGAGAGATCGTGCAGATTAGGAGAGTATTTAGTAATTGCTCAAAGCCAGATTATTCTTGCCTTTGGAACTTTCACAAAGGGCGTTACAGTCGGAGGCGAGCAGGAATCATTGCCACAGAAAGTCATTTGGGAAACTGTAACCAGAGGTCAGAGTCACTTGGGCGAATGTCAGATTGTTTTTCTACGTATAGTGAAAGTCACAGTCCCGGAGGAAACTGTTGGAATCATTTGACAGCTGTGTTTGAAGAGCTTCTTTGCACGAGTTTTGATGGAGGTTGTGACTTCTGCCATTCTGCTACCTGTTGAGTGGCCTTGGAACTCAATGACACGACAGGTGCACTTCCAGCTTAAGTACCTGCTCCTCTACAAAGCAGCTGCGGTGATTGCTGGTAGGTTGCACCAGACAAAGAAAACAACAGCAAGTCTGCTCTGAATTACACTACGTTTGCTCATATTTTCCAGTTCTGCTCTCACCAGTGCAAAGCACAGTTTGTCCGAGGCTATCAAATAAACCCATTATCTTTTGAAGAGCACTCAAATAAACACACACTCAGGAAACTGTTACAGCTGCAAGGTCAGAATGAAGCACTTAAGGGATGTTTCTCAACATGAATTTAGATAAATTAGATGCAGGCATGTGAAAAAAATTGATATAAATATAATGATAAATCAGTGCAACACCTGTAATTCGTTTTAATTCACAATGCACTCTTTGTAACCTTATCAGTAATTTAATGCTAAATTATTAAAGTTTTTGTTAATATTTTCAATTCTATTTTATTTGTATATTTTTATCTATTATCTATTTAGGCTATATCTATAGTTTATTTTTATTTTTATTTTTTAGTAGTTTTAGTAATTTTGTTGTGCGTCATTTGCATTAGTTTTTTTTTTTTGTAATATTTATAAATAAAATATTTATTTTTTGTTTTTATTCTTAATTGATTTAGTTTTAGTTATTTCAGTAACTCAACTTAAACCTGATAAAAAATGTTTATTAAATGTTAATGAGAAATGTTGCCTTTGACCACTAGCTTAAATAAAAGTAGTTTACATTTAAAACAAAATCAGTTCATGTTTATTTAATTTTAAATTTTTATGATTTTAGTTTTAGTTTACATTTTAGTTAACGTTAATAATCCTGATGCAAACATAATTAAATTATCTACTTCCATCATAATGCATAGTTAACTTAGCTGAATAAAACTTTGAATTGAATTAAAATGTCTTAATTTAGTATAAAAGTACTTATATCTCTTCCTTTATAGTTAGATATGTTTTGTAATTTTTGGACTTGATTTGGTAACAATATTACAATAAAATATGTGTTGTAATATTTAGGCTGGCATGTGGGTTCAGTCTATGTTAGGCCGAAATTGGCACGTAACCTTGAATATATTTGCCAAACTTTTTATTTTAAGCAACAGTATTGTAGTTGCTGTACTACAATTCAACAGTGCTAATATTTTAATAAATTAATCATATTTTTCATAAGTTATGTCATGTCATATAAATATGTATGATCAAAATAGTTATTTTCCACGTGCCTGCCCCTATTTCATAATATGACTATGAATTTAACATTAGCTTATGACTGATAAGACATGACTGATATGTCAAAGATATTTCAAAGCTTTAGGCTGAACAATTTCTGAATAAATGGGCAAAAGCTAAAAAGTGTCACTGTTTACCCCCTTTCTTCGCTATCATTGCACATATTTTGCAATATATAGTATTATTAAACATTACATTACATTTTTTGAAAGGACATTTGTTTAATTTGCAAAAACCTATTGGCATTACGAAAAGTATGGGCCTCCAGCTGAACACTGTAAATTCCAAAGGTTTTCAGGTCTGACTAAGTCTTGTCTATATCAGCAAGAGTAATTCTCAGCTTCAAGGACATCCCGCACCATAAACACTCGGAAACTTTGTGGTACGTGACACACAGCATGATAGCAGGCCCATAAAAGTAATTACCTATGATTTTTTAGCATTGCCAATGACATCACAGACATTCTTCAAATGTCCCTTACATCAACATGTGACTTACTGTAATCTCATGAATCTCTGCAGGAAGTAATAATCAGTAAATAAATACATAAAACGGGTAACATCTGAGATCAAACATATTGTACAGTAAATTGGTTCAAATTTGTCCAGAAATATTACAATAAATAAAAATCAGCTTTACCTATTGCTGGGTAGATTACTTACAGATTGCAGTCCTTTACTGATTACAGATCACATGATGAAAATTGTAGTTAGAAACATAATCTAAGTTACTCAGTTTAGGTAGTGTATTTGCACTATTGTTTTTTTTTTTCTTACCTTAACTTGTTTAAAACCTACCATTACTTTTCCCCACAAATTCAGAAGCATGGATCATAAAATTAATTACATGGCCATTTTATATTCTGAATATTGTCAAAGCTAAATGTTATGACACACAGCAGTATTTCTGGAAAGGAAAGATTAAAAGAGAAAAAGAAGAATTGGGGAGAATCAATAAATTATGAATAATTTACTGCCTTTATATGAATATGTAATCCATAAAAAGTCACTGTAATCTGATTATGAGGATTTTAAAATATAATATAATCCAATTATGAGTACTCGTAATCTTTTTGATTACGTAATCCAGATTACATGTAATCAGTTACTACCCAGCACTGGCTATACCATAACATAAAATCATGTGTACTGTACATTGAGGGTTAATATGATATAGATATGCAAGATAAAATGTTACTGCATTGTGTTCATTCTAAGTGTTGCACAAGTTGCTGAAATCTTTTTTTTTCTTTGCATGTTTTAACAGAAAACATATGACCAAGCAGAGCTCTCCAACAACATTTGGAAATGGTCTAAGACACAAGGTAAAACCTCTCCTTTGACTGTCTATAAACAAAGATTAGATTGCAAAAGCACAACACTTAGAGAACAGCATATGATAGACATACATTTACAGTCATGTTAAAATCCTCATTAAGTGAGCAGGTATACCTAATATGAAAATGAAGCATGACAGTAAATGTGGCAGGAAACAGATAAGTTCTTGGCCTGCGGTCATTCATTTTCATTTTTAAATCACCTCTGACTAAAACATGTGGTGGCTCCCATCCCATTGCGACATCTTACATCTGGTGGGCTAAGCAGGATAAGCCAAGTCAAGCCCACGGCGGTCTTCCATGAACCTATTGTTTGTGACCGTCCCATCTGCTCAGATTCACCAGTATCAAGCGCGGGAGCAGAAGAGTGGGCATCTGCAGGGACCCCCGCTGTAAACATCACAGAAGGGATGCTTCATTTGAGGCACTGACTCAATACCCCTCTTCAACCAAAAATGAATTGCGCCTCAGAAAATGGAGATTTAATTTTCTCATGATAAGAAAAAAAATGTGCTTGCCAACTGGCTTCTTCTTTCTTCCATCTTTTGAGTAACCCATATTTAAAGTAATATTTACAGTCAGTTGCTTGTTGTATGATGGGAATCTCCATACATACTGCAGATCCAATTGTTTTTAAGTTACTAAAACATTTTCAGATTCAATAAACTTATTTAAATAGATCTGTTTTGTTTCCCAAAAGTATTTACCTTAAAAAAATTTTAATAAATAAAAAAAACATGGAAAATAAGTGAATACAGTATTCATTTGCATAGATTTCATGGCATCTGATCTTCATGACCAGTGACACTGATGACTGTAACACAACAACTATAGCCTATAAACCACACAATAGACATTCCAGTCTCTCAGCTGCATGTCACCAGGCCTCGGCGTAACCATTTCACTGGCTGTGACAGACTAATATGCGGCTCAAGCCTTCAATAAAAAGGCGATGACAGCCATGGTAGGTGAATGAAGATTTGAAGAAAAGGGAGTAAGTTCAGCAGGTGTTCCTTTAGCTATGAATCAATTTGAGACTCTAGTTACTATTTCTGATTCTAGCAAACTGTATATTCATTAATAATCAAATGTGAAAGGACAAAATATTTACTATGACTATTCTGTTTAGTGTACTGTCAATTTATTTTTTTATTTTTTTATTTTTTTTTGAAGTTTCTGGAGTAGGTTTTGAAGAAGATACTATTTCATTCTTTCTCCCTTGTATGTGTTGTTTGTCTCTTTTTGTATTATTATTTGTGAAATTTACTAGCAATTTCTTAGTGAAAACTGTTTCAAAGTAAATCCATTTTTTTAATTATTATTATTATTTGTGAAATTTACTTAGAAGCAGGTAAAATGTCATTAATCAAAACTAATAGATACGCCAAAGTGTTCCCTTTTTTAGAAATGTTCGATTTGTGTAAATTACAACTTTTAAGTGGGTGATTTGCAGTGAAAACATAGTGAAACAAAGAAGAAACATTATGAGTGAAAAATGAATGATCATTCTGTTGTCATGAAATAAGTCCTCTTGACAGGAGAAAGAAAACCCATTTCTGGCCAGCATTCCTCTGTGTTGGTTTTTGTTACAGCTGCCAGTGCAAATTTACCCCTCCTCGTAGGCTGTGCTTGAAATAGGCTTATCTTTTGAGGGGCCTGATCAGTTGACAATAGCCCATTTAGATGTTAAAGCTGAGTGCTGCTCTTCTCATTTCTACAAAAGATAATTATTCCTTCAAATAAGTTACTTCAAGGCTCCTTTTAGCACTTCTGTAAAAAGTGGAATAATAAGGCTTTGAATTATGAGGGAAAAAATTAGATTTTCCAGATACAACCGACAATAGACAAAGAAGCACATGCCTGAAATGGTCGGGCTGGGAGCACTACGAAACAAAGGCAACGAGGGTCCGGTCAAGGAAAGCAGATTTATATTTGAATGATTGGGACATCAGAAAGGGAAAATGTCTTTGGTGTATTGATAAGCTGCTCTTTTTAGCGCTCGCAAGTCTTGGGAGAAAGGTGGTATCTAAAGACTGTCAGAATGCACTCCGGTGTCCTGCTGATATCTTTTGTCATAGCTGAATAAATCGTGACTAACAAGTCCAAGAGTGGATTAGCCACAGAGGATTAAACAGGTTGTTGCTTGAGGTTTGTCTAACACCAAACTACTGATTACTGTTTCCATAAGAAAACATGCACGAAATGCTACATTCGGGCGCTTTAGCTTGTTTCGTCAGCAAACAATGTGCCGCTAATGACGCGCTGCAAATGGGCAAAAGCTTCATATCGCTAACAAATGCGCAGTCAGAGAATCTTAAAAGCTTGTTACTATCATAAATGCTACGAGCTAGAAATGCACAGCAAGTGGTCGCAACAATTGAAGCGGCGTCTTTGAAAGCGAGAGGGCCATGAGAGACCCGAACCTACAAGACGTAAATAATAAAGACAATGACAAACAACGCTACGTGGAGGAAGAAGAAACCGCCGCCATTATCAACGACACACAATCGATGCACATGCCATCTTCACGGTTACCTCAGTGTGTGCAAGAACAATTTTTTAGCCGTTCTTCAGCGTAGACTTTCCTCAACGGATCGGATTTCGCGCTACGCAGTCTGCGGCTTCGCCGGCCGCCATCTTTAAGCACAACTGGGTTTAGTTGGCGATGGTCCTCCCCTCCATCTTTCTTTATTTTCTCGCTTTCCACCCAGCCCCCTCTCGGTTTGTTATGAGGGCTCTTCTTTTGACATCATATCATGGTATCGACAGGTTCACAGATGGCTCGGTCGGGAATCGGCGAGAAAATGGAGCTCTTGCTGCTGCGCTTCACCCAATGGTGGATTATCTGACCATGCTTGATTATCTTGAAACATATCCACCGAGGACAAATATTCATCCCAGATCTGAGGCCTTTGATCTGATGAAGGCCCGATTTGAAAGCCCCCTCCAAAGAGCCCTTTATAGACAGCGTTCTCTCAGATGTTCCAAGTAATGAGATTTAGAGTGCTATGATTAATCTAGGCCAATTTCATACACACACAGACACACAGACGAAAAAACAAAAAACAAAGACATGGACATATGCATACTTGGACTGATCGGATGAAGTTTGCGCAGCGATTCCTCCCATCCGCAAATTAACGGAAAAATATGTACGAAAAGCGAACAACAGCCCAGCTGGAGATCTTTGATCGCGCTTTGGAAAAAAATTGATCTGAAGAGGCTTCAACAATCATATTGAAAACTACGGCCGCGCCGTTTCTTCTCGCTTTCATTTGCCCAACGTTCACCGTCCAGACTATTATTCCAAGACGAGCGGCATTTATTTGTACTGGTAATGCTAATCTCATTGACTACCATCTCTGACACATTTCACGGAGTCTACTCCAAGAACAATAATGTGAGTTAAGTCTCAAAATGGTTGATGCTCTCACCTGCCTCTCCTGCTGGGTGTCTCCTCTGCTGTGATTTCTGCGGTCCGCCATGACTGGGCGCAGTCGCCTACTTGCCACCCCGGAGTACTTTCTTATACTCATGAATCTCTTTCTGTTTTTTACTACTGTGTTGCTGAAAGATGTGCATCTTTACTTTATGTTGCAGCTTCAGCTCTGCAAGCTGATTGGTGGACGCAAGGACCAGATGATAGACCTCGGAACCCTATTGTAACTATGGCAACAGACCCCACAGGCATGAGTGATATGCTCCTAATTGCAAAGTAAACATTAGAAATGGAACTGGATATTATCGCAAACTGTGACGAACCTTGGGGTGGCGATTACAGAAATGCAATAAGCTTTGAAATGAAAACAAAGCTGAGTGCTGTCCGATATGCTGCCCATTCTGAGCGGGATGAAAAGGGAAGCACAAAGACCACAGAGTAGCGGTCCTTTTCAAACAGCTATGCACAGTTTTCAGCGCTTCACGCCAATGCTATTTGATGTTTGGGAGCGTTTCATTCATCGCCAGACAGCAACAACAGACCAGCGATGGGAAAAATGCACAAATATACATAGCGAGGCGAGATGAACAAAATCGGTGTAGGCAGATGAGAGTGCTGGAAAGGAAAACGTGGAGAGCGTGAAAGATGATATTGCCTTTGTTGGGTAATGTTATCAGCTGCTTACCTTTCATACGGATTTCACACTTGCTTGTCTAGTAGCAGCCAGGGTCAGACCCAGCAAACCCTTTCCACAATGACCGATTTTCCATTCAAACCATCCTGGCGAGGATCCTTGGTATTGCCTGCCACTTGCATTTGCATTGGCGCCGCCACTCTTAAACAAATTTACCACACACACTTTGTCTTGTTTTCAGGACTTCACATCATGCTGTCTTTGGGCTCGCGTCGGCTAGCAGTGGACTCTTATTGAAAAGACAGTTTTGATTCTGCACGCCACACGTTCAAGAACAGCGACGTGACTAGTGAGAAAAGAAAGTCACTACTAAATAGCAGCTGGCCATTAGTCTCAGTGGCCCTTCAGCACCCTGCACAGGCTCATATGTTTTGGGGGGGACTCAGGTGGGGGGTTTCTTGACTGAGGGAGGGAGACCGCAGATATATTTAATGAGTTGTTCTCATTGTTTATCATAAAAAAACTACTGTAGAAACTATCCATTTAAAAACTGAAGTTTAACTTATTATTTTACATATTTAGGAATATCAAGGAAGGAGCACAAAAATAGATAATTAGAAGAGGTATTGAAATAATAAATGCATTAAATCAGCTTTGAATAAATAAATAAATATACTTTCCTTCAAAAGTTAGGGGTCAGTAAGAAAGAAATCAATACTTTTGTTTAGCAAGGATGCGTTAAACTGATCAAAAGTCACAGTAAAGATACAAATAATGTTGCAGAAGATTTCAATTTTTAACACATGTTCTTTAAACTTTTTTGTTCATCCCAAAATCCTGAAAAAATGTGTCTTTGTTTTCACAAAAATATTAAGCAGTAACTGTTTTTAACATTGATAATATTAATATATCAGCATAATAGAATATGCTAGAATAGAATAGAATATGAAGGATCATGAGACATTGCTGTTGAAAATTCAGCTTTGCCATCACATAAATAAATTACATTTTAAAATATATTAAAATAGAAAACAGCTCTTTTAAGGGTTAATAATATTTCACAATATTACTGTTTTAGAGTATCTTTGATAACAATAAATGCAGCCTTGGTGAGAATAAGAGACTTCTTTTAAAAACAATTAAAAATCTTAGCAACCCCAAACTTTTGAATGCCTTTGCCTTTAAATTCACCTTTTGATTTTTGACCACACTTTTCAGCAGGCTTCTTAAAAAACAAATACAACATGTTATAAGAACACCGCTTTAAAAATTGCAATTACTTTTAAAATATCAGGTATGAAACACACCGAAAAACAGATAACATTTGTTTGTCAGGATTATCAAGGTCATCAAAGAATGTCTAGTATAGTTATTTTAATCAACTAATAAGAGCTATTTTAGCCCAGCAGCACAGCGTTGCTAGAATAGCTACATTTGTTTTTCATTTTACAACATAAGTAAAATAATTTCCAAAATAAGTAGCTTAATTACAAAAGGTAAATATCAGGTAAACTAATAAGGAAATAACAAACCAACCAACCAGCGAAAAGGGTATTGGAAGTATTACGTAAATAGATGAAATATTCTAATCAAAGTACTGTTGGCTGTTGCAGAGGGACATATCTTTTGCTGATGAAAGACAGTCAGTTCGCTTTTCCCCTTCAACAGTGAAAGGGCACATAATAAACAAGGGCAGCACATCATTAAAATACTGCACACCACACACAGAGCACAACAACCTTAAGCGCAGATTCAAAATAGTTTTGTTTGGCTCATAAGCAAACAATATAGCCATATTGTAGCTGAGGTCGATGTATAGGTCATTATAGAGCAGACACACTGATGTATTATTCAGAAGAGAATGAATAATACAAGAGATTCAACCATTTTTACCGCCACTCTAGTTGACACAAAAATGATTGTGAGACATGTGATTAACAAAATGTTAAATGTAGACGAACTGATGTTGTGAGTGCACATGTTAGGCCAAAATGACTGATTAAACAGATAAGACGACAGAAAAGTGTCAAATAATAGTAAGGTATCCATTTCAAGGACTGAAACAGACTGGAAATGTCAGGAGGAGTGGCTTAGAAGTGTCAGCAAAAACAGAGTGAAATATCCTGAGGCTTTGAAGGTGTGTCAAAAGCGGATCCAGTTTCTTGCTGGTAAAATAAGGGCAGCTAACAGTTCAAATCGCTTTAATGTTGCACCTCTCAAATAGAGCTAACATTAGCATACCCACTGGCACTACATTTTAAAATCAAACGTACACTGACTGAATGGCTCCAGCAAAAAAAAAAAGGACATTAAATTCCAATAAAAATGACGATAGCCGAAGATAAATCAACAGAATTATCGGTTCTAGATCTCTGTTATCCTCCTCGAGGTCTGCACGTCACATGCTGAAATCTATTTTCCTTTGTAAGGCAGACAGTCTGTCATTTTATCCTCAGGATCATCTATCAGAATTGTCTTGCAAGAGCTACCAAGAAAGGCTTTTCTCACCTCAAACAGTGAACTGCTTCACCTAACATAATTCACAGCTGGAAGACATTCTCAGAATTCCCTGTTCTCACCGAGACGGTATGAACAGACTTCTTAGTCGACTGTTGCATGAATAAAAATGCCTCATTAAGGGATATTGAGACTCAGGGATGGTTATACGATTGCAGTGCTGCATTGATTTGAAGATCAATGGAGAGCAAAGGTGTTCAGAGGACTGAATCAATTCTGCATAACAATAAAATCCAACACCTCAAAGATCGCACCATCCCCCAATGACACAAACTCACTGCTGGCTAGAGATAAGATGAGACATAGCGTGCTGATTTTGATATTTGATTAACACAAATCAAATCCCAGCTCATAAATGACAAAGAGATAGTTCCAGCTATGCAAATCTGCATGTTGCAAAATGTAATACTTTAGTATGAGCACACAAAATAAATGTGATAAATTAATTCTGAAATTAGTTAACCAAACAGCCTTCTCATTATCTCTAAAAATCATTATTATTTCTAAATTGTCATAACTATAATAACTACACTTACAAAAGGTACTTGAAATTCTCTATCAATTCATTTTCTGTTCATAATTTCAGTTAATTAAAAAGAAAATGAAGAGAAGCATAATATAGCAAAATGTTGATAGTTCTATATATTTTTAGAAAGAAAAGCATGCAAATAATTCAAAAATGCTAATGTTGCTATGTGTATTTATTCTATTCTACTTTTGTTAAAAATGAACACAGTGAATGGTTTGCTTTATGTTCTAATTATTACCCTTTTTTGTAATAACAGGAAGCACTTTCTAAGATCTACTTCCTTTCAAATACTGTATACACGGAAGCTCTGGTTTTAATGTTTTAAAATCCCAACTACTATAACAGTATTTATTATTATAATTTAATGTAATTTATTATTTATGTTAATAGACATTAAATATTTGCTCAGCAATTACTGTGTGTGTTCATGCATATATGTACACACACACACACACACACACATTATATGATGTTTACATTTGTGTAAAAGGCTATCATATCTCTTTCTGACATCATGCATATTAAATTATAAACTGTGTGAAATATGAACTATGAATATCTTTATATGTATACCTTTTTCATCTTTGTCTACACTAATGTACATCAAAAGCTGCACAAACACTATTCTTATGGGCAGATATCACACAGTGCTTTGAAAATATATCACTTACAGAGCATTATTCAAAATATGCCCCTTGTCTGTACAGTGCCTTTCCTATTCGCTCTGAAATCTCAGTCAAGAGCTCAGCACGCTCAGGTTTCAGCAACAAAAATGAGCTCTTCTTGCATTCCCACCCCCATCTTTGTACAGCTCTCCCCCTCCCACCTCTGGCTGTCTCTCCCAGAGACTCTTGTTTATTCCTCCCCTCAGGCTGTAAGATCGGAGCCCGGGCCTGCCATGAAAGAGCGCACACAAAACAAGAGAAGATTAAAGGACAGAGAGATATAAGGAGTGCATCTGACCAAGCCATCTGTGCTACTCAAAACCGTTTTTTTAAAACCTACACTTACATGCAGAGGTGTAAGAACTGCAGTGCAAGCAACCACATATAGGAAGCAGCAACATAAATACAAACCATGAGGGTTTATTTATGGATTCAGACATAGAGGCTGCAAAGTATACAATGAGTTCAGCGAGAACAAACTAGACGTACGATTGACCCGCATAGAACCTTCTGACAAATACCACAAAACCAACATTAAATCCAGTGTAGCTCATTCCACAGTTTACATGAGATCTACTGCAATGGATGAATAACAAATATTGCAGATTTATGCAGTTGTATTTAGGGAGGAAGAAATTATATTTCTAATACAAATTTATGAGCTTCACTGTGCTGAATGGAAAATGCAAATGACATACTTCTGGAAGGACACAATCTAGAATCTAGAATATTCTTCAAAATCTGTTTAACTTTTTTCTTTTTTGTCTTATAGAACAGAATACGGAATTCACTGTTGAGGTCATTTAGAAAAGAAAATGACTCCTTGAAATTAGTATTCATACATCCATTTTAGCACACCAGGGTGACAATGAACATACATTTTGTACATTCACAGGAGTATAAATATGAGATAACACAAAGTCCAAATTCTTCTAATCATCCGTCATAAGGAGTAAAAAGAATACAGTGCTGATGTGCAGCGAAAGATTATTGAGCTTCACAATTATAAAGTGGCTGAAAGAACAGAGCTAAAGCATTGAACTTTCCCATATCCACCATCAAGGCAATTAAAGACATTCCAGTTAACTGGAGGTGTTATGAAGCTGCCTGGAAGAGGATGTATGTCTACTGTCTTAATGCACAGTAAGGAGGATAGTGGCCAAAGACTCAACTGGAGAACTGCAGAAAATAGTTGAGTCTTGGGGTCAGAATGCCTCAAAAAAAAAAAAAAAAAAAAAAAAAAAAAACTTTTAGGAGAAAACTCAGAGCCGTTATCAATGGAGGTTGCATAAAGTGTTGAATAAAATACCCCCCCACCCCCCAAATGAAAAATCTAAAGGATAAAGAAATCAGATTTATTTTCACAGCAGAGTCAGGTTGGGGTTCCAGTTATGCATACTTAAATAATTCTGAGTGAGCTGCATATAAAACCAGCCACATACATTTTGTAAATAGAATTTAGAGGCTAGCAATGAGGAACAGATTTTGGTTCTGATTAAGATGATCATGCAAAACTCATTATTTTGAACACATTGACTGTTTACTCTGATACAAAGTAAAAACGAATCCTAGTGTCAAAGCAATCCAGTCCAAAGCCAGGGTTATATTCAGTGCAGATATTTTAGCCAAGGTACACATCACTGCATTAAGAATCCTTCCATTACTTTTCACACACACTATCAGGTCTAGATAGAGGCTCAATTTATATTATGGGGATGGAAATCATGACAGTGCACCAACAAACTCTCTACTGCTTTTTATCATAAGTAAAGCCACGATTCAACAGCCTCCCCTGGTGGATGCAATGATTCATATGCAACGAGAATGATCTAGGTGCGCTTCGAGCCTTTGGAAGTCCAAATCATTTTAGCGAATCGGTTCACTCGGACAATTCACTGCAACAAACTGATTCAAAACAGCGATTCGCTGAGACACTAGACTCATCTATCAGCAATATTTCCAGAAGTAAACAAATGTGAAATACTGCCTTTCTTATTGTATAACAGTTAATTAGCCTGCATGTGTCAAAAGTTTGTTATAATTTCAACACGTCACACAGCGTAGTTTTAGTCTAGTCCCAAACAGAGTTCTTACTTCCGACTCTAAGACGAATTAAAAAGAATCTGTTTTCTTCTGGGCTAAAGTGATTGGAAATTACCATTTAAAGTAAAATACGACACCTTTGATACTACCTCTATCCACTGACAGCGTTAAAACACTTCAAAACATACAATTCACATACATTTCTCTTATGGACGCTCATATACTCGACATTCCTACAGAGGAGATGTGACCTGATGTATCCAGCAGTCTGGTGCCCTGTTAAAATCAAAGACCTATTGTTCTCATGAAATCTAAACATCCATGGGTAGCGTTAGTTATGTGTTTGAACTAAACAGCTAACCTATCGTTAAGCCATGGCAGTCGAGTATCAGTTGCACGGGGAGTGGAACTCGGGCATCTTTAGTTCCCTCTCATAGGTTCACTTCAATACTGCGATGACGCCATCGCTATGGGAACACCTCCGGTGTGACGAATCTCTGAAGCCCTTATACAATCAGGCCAATTTATTGGCCAGTAGAGCTTAGCACCGGC
The DNA here is from genome assembly GCF_018340385.1 of Cyprinus carpio. Taxonomy (NCBI): domain Eukaryota; kingdom Metazoa; phylum Chordata; class Actinopteri; order Cypriniformes; family Cyprinidae; genus Cyprinus; species Cyprinus carpio. The sequence continues at coordinate 18,578,643 of NC_056599.1, read as the reverse complement.
CCGAGCATACTTCACTTATGTTTATATATGCGTGCTGCGCCTATTTCCTCAGATTTTCCTCGATGCTTGGGGTGACAGCGATGAGCCCGAGTGTACAGAGAGTGAGAGAACGGAATTAATCCCCTTCTCTCTCACTCTCTTCCCCTGACCGTATGCGTTCATCAGAAGAGCGCCTCGTGAGTCCGGTGGTTTAGTCAAATCTGATTCCCGCTCCAAAAGCTTGTAAATCGATTATTTCGGCTGCGGATTAGATGATGTATACTCTACAGCAGCCTCGAGGTCTCGAGCTCGCAGGCGACACAAGCTGTAGATATAAGCTATGGGCATTAGATTCCTTCTTTCATGAGTTTTCAGATTAAAAAAAAAAAAGCAGTCAGATTTCTTCCCGTTTTTTTTTTTTTTTTTTTTTTTTTTTTTTTCTGAAAGTCAATAATAACTCACCACACACAATAATGTACAATAACTGTAATTTCCTGAAAGCCAATAATTTTCTGGAAAAAAAAAATGACACCTTGCACTTGAAGATACCAAATTGTGTTGTAATTTTATACTCAAAAAACCAAAATGAGTGAAAACGGCCTATTTTAGCTTTAGGGGCAAGTTACTGATATAAAATCCCCATTTGCTCTACTCCCTCCCCTGGATCAAGTGTTTCTCAAGTTTATTAAACAACACGAGATGCACTGATTTTTCAACTCTTGTTCGTGTACTGTTTTTAGACAAAGACTGCAGCAGATATTTTGTTCTGCACCATGGTCTTGCTTCATGCTACCAAGAGTTAGTCTGCCCGAGTAATATAATATTTCTTTCAACTCTTCTGCTATGTTGAGCTGAAACATTAAGTGGCAAGCTGTTTTAACATAAATCCTATAATGGCTCAGGTTGTAAAGTTGAGCAGACAGGTTTTCCTATCTCTCTCTCTCTCTCTACTTCTGCACTGCACTAATGCATGCACTTGCATTTGAATTGGTGCTTACACTTCCAGCTCTTATTTACGCCTAATGCCATTGTGACTCAGGCTGCAGAGTGAGTAGGGTTTTTCCTGTCTCTACTCCTGCACTGCATTAATTAAGGCACGCTTGTTCATGTGACTGTTTTTAAGCATGGACTCCACAGCTGACATTTGCAGTGCGCTATGGTTTTTGGTGCTTCATGCTACCAAAGACTAGTCTGCCTGGCTAATAATTATTATTCTTTTAGCTTCACTGTTGTTTTGAGCTGGAACAAATAGTGGACTATGAGCTGGCTCTGTGGAGTTTTGCAACACACATTTACGAGACAGCTTAGGCCTTTCCACCCAGCACAGATTCCTTTTTGGGACTTATTTTTCGGTTGGAAGGCCTGGAAGGCCATGTGCATTTTTTCATATGCAAAATCCTACAAATTCGTCACACACAGAAACCTTGCACACTGAGTCCGATGAGTATTAATTTATCCTTTGCAAAAAAAAATTGCAGAACAGTAGGCCTACTAAATGGAGTCTTCAAGCATTGAGGATGATTTTGTTGTCCTCTCGCTTCTTAAAAAAAGAAAAAGAAAGGAAATATTGGGTCCATCCAATCCTCAGATATAGAAAGGACGAAGAGTTCCCCTGCAGGAACAGTGGGATTATCCCGGTTGATTCAAAGTTTACTTCAGGGTGTCAGTGGCTTAGTTTGATGCTTTGCTAGCAATACTAGAGCCACATATTAAAAAGAAGACCACCAATTTCTGTGAACTCAGTGTGCAAGGATCTATATACAGTGCTTTGTGCTGCAAGACGAAGTGGATGAACTTGACAATCGCCATTCTGGATTTTGGAGTTCACTTGTATGGTGGCTCTGAACTGTCAAAATGCTTGCCACGGATGCGAAAAACGCAAAAAATCAAACCCGAGCTAAGTGCTATTGGCCAATTAATTGGCGTGATGGTATAAGGGCTTCAGACATTAGTCACACTGGAGGTGTTCCCATAGCGATGACGCCATCGCAGCATCTCATTCCCTATTCAGGGAACCAAGCTTACATACTTAACCGAGATGGTCTTCTTCTTCTTTTTCTTGGCTTTTGTAACTTGTAATTATTGCATATCGCCAACTACTGTACAGGAGTGTGTAGAGGGACTTCCCAGATACTTACTTATCTTATTTAGGAAAAAAATACATTTCAGTTCCAAATTCTTCTTATTAATCCTGTATTCTAAGAAAAAATAAACAAAGCTTTGAGTCCATTTCTTTCCATCCCTCGTTCCTTAAGAATATCTTATTTAAGAATATTTTATTTTCTTCTTCCATTTCCTGCCATTTCTGCCTGTATTCATGGTATTTATTGCTTCTAAACAAGACATGTTCTACATCTTCCTTGATTTGACATCTTGTGCGTAATCATTAGCTGCAATGTATCATTCAGTCCAGTATCACCTAATCTCAGCCTCCCTTGAGTATACCACTTCTTCTCGCCTGTTTGCCTTATTTCGCCTCTTGATCTTATATAAGGCTACAAAGCCAGATAGTCTCTGGCGAGGGTCCTCTGGTGATTTATGGGTTCTCAGACACGATACTGTAAACTTGGTGAGGAATAACAAAGGAAACTGCGTCTTCAAAGCGCAGGCGCGGTGGCCAAGTGGTAAGGCGTCGGTCTCGTAAACCGAAGATCGCGGGTTCGAACCCCGCCCGTGCCTTTTAAGTCTATTACAGTCTAACAAAGACTCATAATGCATGGTCTTGGTGAACAAGATGTTGCACAGCTCCGTTGCGTCTTGGTTTATCTTAAGACCTTACACCGAAATACACTCAGGAATAGACATAATAAGATTTATCTCCAGCAGGGGTCATCAGAGCTGCTGCTGGAGACATCGCTGGCTCCAGCCCTCATCAAACACATCTGATCGCTTTAAAATATCAGGCTGGACACCACCAGAAGCGCATATATCATGAGAAATCTCACTAATAGGCAGTGAACGTTGTATGGCTGATTGGGTGTATTTGTTAATATTGGTTATCTACATAAAATAACTATAGTTAGACTAATAAAGTGTGCAATAATGTCTCTATAATGATGAAGCATGCAGCGTGTAGTACATTCGTCTTTGCATTTCCTTCTAAAAAGATTTGCTGCCATCCCTACAGATATTCCCAGATTTGTTTTGCATTACAGCTCCAACGAGCTAAAAGAGCTACAAGTAAAAAATATGGAAAGCTGAAACACTCGATTTCCATATATTTTATTTTATTATTCATATATATTTTTTTTAACTTTTAAAAGGTTTTTAAATTCAAGAAGTATTATATTTCTAATATTATACGTGGATCAGTAGGCTACAAACTGATATTAATTAGGACAATTCAGTCAGGACATTACGATCGCCTACATATAGGCTATGTATGATCGCCTTAGCTAAGATTGACCTGCATTTAAACAATAATAATAACAATAATAAACAACAACATAAAAAAATCTGACTCTAAAAGAAAAAGAGATAAAAAGAGAGCATAAAGAATATCAAGATAAAGATTCTTTATTAGATAAAGAATATCAACTCATAATGCGGTGAAATGTGTATTAAAATAAAAATCTAGTAGGCCATGATGAATAAGTTAAATATTAATTTTTATTTATTTATTTATTTTATTTTTTTAATTTTAAATGCCATTATTTCTTAGGCTTAGAAATGTTGCGTTATTCAACAACCTGACGACCTCAAATTCTTATCAATATAAAATGAAATAAGTTTATACTATAAAACGGCAAGTATGAGTAATAAATCATTAATAAGGGTGTATCACAAGCAGCATGATCTTGTCTGAGGAAACCGGAAGCGCTGTTGTCTGCTGTGTGGCGTCACAGCAATTTCCTCTTTAGCAAAAGGCAACAACGTCACAATCTCAGCAACAGAGGGCGACAGAGAGCAACAAATCAGTGCAGCAGTCCTACAGGTTTGATTGCAGATTAATAAATCGCATATTTTCATGTATCAACGCAGAACAAGGGCGATATAGAACTACAAACACTCTACAACTGCATCACTAATACAATTTAGGTCTTCAGTTCAACTAACCTGACATTCCAGTAACAAAAAAAATTTAAATAAATAAAAAAAACCTAAATGGATGGATGCTATGACGAAAAGGCTATTTTCTCGGCCATAACGACTCGAGGGTTTCTAAGAATAACCCTTCCTAGTTTCTATATTTGGAAATGACTTCTAGGAAAATAGAAACTGCCAGCTTCATATTCAGTTCCACGTGTTTAACTTCGCTCCCTTTTAAAGCATAAGAAAAGCATCGAGCAGCACGTGAGCGATTTTTCATACTGCCACCCATTGATGATCATTAATAGACCGGAGAATGTCCGCGAGGAATTGGCGTGTGTTGCTGGAAATGGCATCTCCCCCTGCACGGCCCCTGCTTTACCTAGTAGCGTGACCATGAAGCAATGCACGAGCAGAGAGATCTCAACATGCACAGAGTCAGTCTGCTGCTCATCTCACCAGCGGGAGCGCGTACAGCGTGCACTTAAAGAAAAAATATCTGATTCCCATCAGCCACATGCTTCTTTCAACCCCACAGCGCGTCTTTATTCATTCGGGGTAAGTTTCCAGCGATATTGCATCGGTGTGCGTTTGTGCGCGTTCTCAAAGGCAGGTGTGATCGGAATCGGAATACTTATTAATTCCACTGATGATCATGATGATGTCATAATAGGCATTCTGCTAAACGTTAGAATGGGAATTTGCGGTTTAATTCAACACGGACATGAAGAGATCAACAACGGGATGCGTCTTTTAAAGCAACAGCATGACATTTTAGGTGCATATTGCTGCTTTTCGCGGACGATGCTTCCCGACAGAGGCAGACAGATTGTGTCTGAGAGAGTACCTGAACTCTCTGGGGAGTCGAACACACTGTCTGGGACTCGACTGACGCCCAGTTGTCTCCTAACGAACAGCCCTTAATAGGTCGGATAGCGTTTTAATAAAGCCTTGCTCAAATCATACGCTTGAAAAGTTCATGTGATCGCTTTTGTGGCCACTGTGATATGTTATTGCATGTGTTACATTTTTACTTGAAGCCATGGCTAAAGAAGGTCACTTGCTGTGTTAGAAACAAGCCTAGAACATCAAATTAATGAGCATGCAGGGCATTTGGCATATTCAGTTCATTTCAAGTTTATTTGTGTGTAGCACTTTTAACAATAGGCTACATATTGTCATGCAGTTTCACAGAAAATGCATGTTTCAGTGTTTTAATCAGGAAGTATTCTGTAATCATTCAGAGATGAGTGTGTTGAAGTAATGTCTAATGGCAGTAATACACAGCTGTAATATGATGTGGTTAGTAAAAAAAAAAAATTGTTGAGTATTAGTCATATGCTCAGAGACTGCTTTAGCCTATATCAAATTACAGAGGAAATGAATGCTTTAGTTGTAATTGTGGTACATTTATTTAGTCATAATTGCGTATTATCTGTCAGTGTTTGAATATGCACTGTGATTTCAGTGACGGGACCTTGGGGGCAAGATGAGTATTGCTCTCAATCCAACTGGCCCGCAAAGTCCCGCTTCTGGGACTCACTCTAACAGCGTGACGAGAGTACATAGTTAAACTTAAAGTAGTTATTTCTCAATAAACTGTATCAGTGACAGGTACTTAATTAAATATGTTCTTGTTGACGTTTGTGCCAGATGATTGTGAGGCAAATGGTTTTATTGCATACATGTTGTGCATAAACTTGTTCAAACATACACTGTTTTTGCAGCAATTGCATAAAAAACTAAATCTGGTTCCCCAAAGAACCTTTCAGTAAACATAAAAGAGCTGTTATTTTCTTAGGGCAAAGAATGGAATGGTTCCATGGATGTTAAAGGTTCTTTGTGAAATCATGAATGCCAAAAAAAAAAAAAAATCTTAGCACAGTTTCAGTCCATTTTCATTTTCAACATTGTTGATTTTGAGACAACACTGTGTTGCAAAAGAATATGATCTGAAACCGTGCTAAAGTTTCTGAATGTAATGCCGCAGGGAGAATGAGGGACTTTTGGGGGCACTTGTGTTTCAGTTTCACCATCATAATGCCCCTAAAAATCCTTATTGCTCTTGCACTGATCACCATTTATATTTTAGCTATTCACATGCATATGTTATGAATGCATAGTCTGCTTTTATTGCAGATGAATTTTGCTTTTGGCATAGAAAGGAGTTATGTATTCCAAGGACTGACCGCCACAGTCTGCCTACACTTACATTATAATGACATTGCTAATACCACCAGTTCCATTCAGTTGGGAATATCGCACATTATGTTTGGTGCTCAATTATGTTGTGCTGCACCGAAGGCAGCTCACTAAATGCCTTAAGCATCTGCTGCATCTACTCAAGCATTCTGTCATCCAGCTGATGGTGGCAACAATCCGCTTTCATTCTCAGTCTCCATTTTATGTCATGCACAGTTTGATCTTCTTGCTGAAACATATAGAACAGGCCCGTCCCCCGAGGGCCGCTCAAACAGACAGAACAAACAAGCAACCACCAAAGGAATTTCTACAGTCCGAGTAAATTCACAGCTCTATGGAAATCATTTGTTTGTCGTTGCGAAGAATGCTGGTCATGAATGGTTCTATAGGAGTTTGACACTGTGCATGGGCCATTCACGTCAATCATGATTTAATTATAAGATGCTGCTCAAAGCTATTGCTGACAGGAATGAATGAAGATCGGAGTAATATAGGCTGCTATGTGCTTTATGTAAACAATACAGGTATGTTCCTGATACAACAGAATCAAAGGAATGATCAGCAGGAAAAAAGCAATAGAAACTTTCAGTAGTGTGTTTCGGTGATCTTTTAGTAGGCTCTAAAACATATCATGCCATGTTATTATAAGAACAAGGGGTCTATTGCTAGTTGAGGGAGCAGGATGTGATTCCAAGAATGTGAAGAGCCTAATGCCTAATGTTAGCAGGGGATAGTTTTGTTACGACTTGCCAAAGTGCAATACTTGACATTATTGCGTAGTAAACTTTCACATTCTCTTTGTCTATTTTTAGTAATCTTAAATAGAATTAAATGCTTTATGGTTCATAATCACTACAGTAACATTACATTTACAGGCCTTTTGGCTTGCATTCTGCCTTGTACCTCTTTAAAATGGGCACTGGGCACAAATCCTGCTGGAATTAGCTGTAGTGCTTTCTCTTTTCTGTGGCTCTGTTACGGCTCAACTCATGGTAATAGGAGAAAGGGAGAGTTTCAGATGGGAAAGTAATTATTGACACCCCACACAGCCAACAGTTCATCCTTCCTCCCTGAACTGAGTTGTGGTGCCTGCGTGTACTGTAATAGATTTTAGTGACACACATTTGTGTATGTTAATGTTTATTAATATAAATTGGAATGCAAACAGTGTGAGCAAAAAAAAAAAACTTTATATAACTACTAAATAAGATAACTCCAAACCAGTTTTCACTTAAAATATTTTGAAACTTTAAAGCATAGTGTTGTATTTACTGCAAACTCAATGAATACAAAGTTCTTGCTTATTGTTCCTTTTGACGTCATTAATGCCTCTGAATCAGTTTTAAAGAATGCACTAGAGAATAATTTGTGCTGAGTTGGCAGTTCACTTTAACAGTTTTACATGAAATGGTTTGGGTTTTCAAAAACCCCATGTAAGAATCCTGCCCTGACAAAAAGATTCCTCACACTCTTTAAAGGAATAGTTCACCCAAAAATGAACATATGGTGAACATGTTTTCACTCTCCATTCAGGATGAGATTGTATCTTCATTGAAATTGAAGATGAGATTCAATTCAGTTGAATTTAGCATTACATTACTTGCTCAACATCTGCAGGGAATGGGTGCCGTCAGAATGCAAGTCCAAACAGCTGATTAAAATATCACAATAATCCAGAAGTAATGTCAAATATGAGTCCTCTATACATAATATTGCTTTGGCCAGTAAAAAAGCTGTTTCGTCTGAATAAGGAGAGAAATATGCACAGATTAAGCACTGTTTACAGGCCAAAACAGTTTAAAACAAATATGTCAGTGGATTTTGATATGAGACAACAACAGAGGATGCCTAAAAAGTGACGGATTAAAGTTAACGATGTATTAAAAAATTGATTTATTTTCTTACAAACAGATTTTCACAATATGTTAGTCAATGCACTGGAGTCATGTGAATTATTGTGATGTTTTTATCATCAGACGGCACCCATTCACTGCAGAGGATCTGCTGGTAAACAAGTGATGTAATGCTAAATTTCTACAAATCCATTCTGATGTTTGGTCATGTTTTATTTATTGTACACATAATAGAAGTTAGCAATAAAGTCAGCGGAACTGTCATCACTGTCAGTGTACATTATTTGATAACGTAAGAAAAGCCAATTATATCTAATTATAAACTAAGCTGTTAGATTAGCTTAATTTTAAAAGACCAAAAACTGATTAAAAGATCTTATCGTTTGCTCAAACAAGCGAACCTCTAGAGAAGTGATGGGTTAGAGCATAATGTAAGAGAACTCACAGCTTGTGCCTCCTGAGTGTCATTCCATGATTTTTATTATGCTTATCTTGCATGTCACGATAGCAGACAGACAGATCAAACAAAAACGTTACTTTGGAAGCAGGCAGCAAAAAGTGTTTCTCTCTTCGGTAAACATCTTCACCCTTTCCTCGGGGTAAAGCCGCAGGCTTATACCACAAAAAGATTTATGTTTTGTAAATATCACATGCCTATAATTTCAGTGCTTTTAGGGTATTTAATTGAATGGATTAATAATTGATAACTATTGCATGTGATAGACTTTATGAAAAGAATATACTTTTTAAAAATTTACATAAGAATGATGTCATTTTTCATTATAGTTTGTCAATCTAAATCAGTACAGTTTTGTTTGTTTGTTTGTTAACAAAATATCAGGCATTTTAGACAAATTAAACTGAATCCATTGGGAAATAAACTTGTCTAGAAACGATGAGCTGAGAATGCAATTATTACAGTTTAAAAACTAATGTAAACAACCAAATCATCAGTATGGCTCACAATAGGCCAGTAAAACGCATTTTTATACAGTTCATAAAGTGCATTGCAGGCCCTCAATCAGAGAAGCAATTCATGCACACTGCTTTCTTTAAAAAAAAGACCTTTCATAAACAAGAAGAAACACTTAATTTGCAGGGTAGGAAATATCACACCATTAAATTTGACCGTTGCGGTGCTTGTAAATGCCGATAGGTGTATCTTAAACGTCAAGACGTACCCATGCAATTATTCTTCTGCTAAAAACACCATCTCGTGCAATGATTCTCACAGGTCTCAGCAGGGTAAGATATATACGAAAATTACACGTGACAAGTCCCCCTTGCGCAACGCAAGATGTTTACCGCTTCTTGCCCTACAGTTATATTTAGAAATCAAGAGAAAGTTTGAACAGAAGACAGAGTGCATGTCATTAGAGAGCATCAGACGTCACCTTGCTGCTTCTGCCATGAGAGTATATCTATATCTGACACAGATAAATCCACAGCTTAAGCCTTTCAACTTCACTTTGATGTAATTTTGCTGATTATTTCAAATCTGGCTAACTCAGAATATCTTTAAACTAAAGGTTGGTTTTAATTGTTACTTAAAAAAATGTGTTGTTTATACATCAAAGAATAGATATATATTTACTACATTTTCTTCAACTTACAGATACTGTGAATGCAGCATCATGTGAAAGCAGTAGTTTTTGTTTACTGATGCCATTGTGGAATTCATTCGCTGTAGTAATGATTTATTTATTCTGTGAGTGAATGTGTCCACCGTCTGGTAATGGGGGGTTACCAAGATAAATCATGTAGTATTCGGCTAGTCATATGATCTCAGTCATGCCCTGGTGAGACAGTCTGCTCAGTGTAAAATAAAATTGCTTTTATTTGGCTGCTGATATGACTGTAGTCTTCATGAGTGGACATCATTTAAAACATATTTTTCAAAAGTAGACAGGCAGACAGACAGATATTGATCCTTTGTGAGAAACGGTTGTGCATTAGCTACAACACAGTCAAAACTGCATAACAGACAAAGAGAAAAGTCCTTAAAGGGGTCATATGAAGTTGCTAAAAAGAACATTATTTTGTGTATTTGGTGTAATGCAATGTGTTTATGCAGTTTAAGGTTCAAAAAACACTTTATTTTCCACATAATGTGCATTATTGTTTCTCCTCTATGCCCCGCCTTTCTGAAATGCATAGTTTTCTACAAAGCTCATCGTTCTGAAAAAGCGAGGTGTGTTCTGATTGGCCAGCTATCCAGTGCGTTTTGATTGGCCGAATGCCTCAAGTGTGTGACGGAAATGTTACGCCCTTGCCATACTGTGATGCCGTTTCCCTGTAGGACGAGACTCAGTCCAGCTGCTCTGCTCGTGCACATCCAATCATCAGTTCTCTTTTAGCAGTTCAGTCAATGTACAGTTTGGAGTAACTGATTAACTCGGGACACTGGTTTATTTCGGGTCAGAGGGAGTGTCAGGCATGTTTATAAACCAAATATCTTAAGTAATTTGTGGATTAGTGCGTACTGGAGACGTGAACCATTTCAAACGATTCAGTTCGACTTGGTGAACTGGTTCGACCGCTTCACTAAGAAGATCCGGTTAAATAGAAAGATTTGTTTGTGATCCGTACATCACTAGACGAGACAAAACCAATAAAACCCATTACAAACGAGGCATTTGTTGCATCCAGTGGGGACATAATTACTGATTATAATTACTTATACTGTCTTTTTACGAGTTACGTTGCGTATCGTGCTACATAAACATAAAACCATGTCTGCATTACTGCTCAAAACTGGCGTTTGAATCATCATTGGCAAATTCTTTAAATATACAAAACTTACCTACAGGCTGTGAGTCAGAAGCACCAGACTGTCCTTGCAAAGATGAAACTGCCCAACTTTATAGAAACAGCCTTTGTGCCACAGACGCATTGCAGGCTACTGGTTCAGGAAACAATCCTCATCCTCCATAAAATGCTCTGCACTCATCTGAATATTTGGGTTGAACTGTTCTGGAACAGTGTTGTAAATACAACTTAACCACTGATTTCTAGATGTGTCCTCTTTTGGAAGACCAAACAAAGTAGTTTTGCTACGAAACACACAGCGTCTCCACAACATGGCACAGCGGCAACAGCGAGAATCAAAGTTACACCTTCTTTGCGTGAACATTTGTGCGGCATTATGCAAATCTTCCCACAGAGTGACGTAGACATGTGGGGGCATGTTAGAACAAGCCGTTTTGGGGGGTGTGGTTGACTCTTAACGTTTATAAAATATCTCTTTGGATTTGAGACTTCAGTCTTTGCAACTTTACAGATCTTCTTTCTGAACCAAGAGCTTGTAACACTCCAAAGAGAAAGGAAAAATTGAAATTGCATCATATGACCCCTTTAAGATACACAATTTATACAGATAGGCTAATATTCATTTCTTAAGGTGCTAAAACGGGAGACAGTAAACACTCTGAGTCTGCTTTAATCTAAAATTTGTACACTTATTTTTTTAGTTTTGACCATTTCTGCGTATTTTCACTATTATAGATAACATTAGACTTCAGAGTCTTGATAGTCATTTTCACACATTGCCTTCAAAACTTTTCCAGGAAATGACCACTGTTCACTTAATCAACGTCTTTCGGTTTTACCCTTAAAATACCATTAAGCACCAAAATACGGGTAAACTGTGTGATGTCAATCATCAGAAATGACTTTTTTTACACACTGTGTCGTTGTCTTCATCTGCATGGCTGATGAGAAGTGCTTTAGTATCTGTCCAATTTGACAACAATTTTTGATTTCCTAGTGATCAGGGGCCGATGTTTTTGCCATTAAAAACGGCACAAAAGTATCTGACTGCAGAGCTCCAGCACTAATGAATGAAAAAGAATGTGGGATCTCTTTTTAAAAAGCGTGAAACGGATGATGGCGCCATGGTAAAAGATGCCAGTCTACCACGTTTACAGACGATAACAGTCTGTTTATTATAAGTGTGAGCTGCACTTTTCTCATCTGCTGCTTTGAGGAGAGTTCACCCCAAAATGAAAATGTTATCGTTTACTCACCCTCATGTCATTCCAAACCTGTTTCTTTCTTCTGCTGAACACAAAAGAATATATTTTTAAGAATGTTGATAACAGTTGACTTCCATAGACATGAGGGTGAGTAAATGATGACAGAATTTAAATTTTTTGGGTGACTTTTTAATGCTTGAACTCTTAAATTCTGATTGGCTGTCAATGTTTTTATTGTACATCAGCTGGAGAAAATAATGTTTTAAGAGTATCCAACCATATCACTCCTCAGTATCATTATAGTTGTAATGTGGTCTTTGCTATTCTTATAGAATTATAATGATTATTGAAACCTTATAGTTATTGTTATAGCTATCGTCCTTGGTGTGAACAGGCCTTTACTGTAAACAGCGCAGAGTGAGGATGAGTGCACCACCCAGATGATTCAGTTATATGAACACTTGAACTACTCGATCGATTCAAACTCATACTGATAACTTAAGTAATTCAGGCCTATTGAAAAGAAATGATTTAAAAGGGTTGTTTGCTCCTGAATCAGACTTCACTAGTTCTGACTGTAAACAGCACATCAGTGAATACTTAAGTTCACACACATATCTTTATTGCTGAAATGATGTCAAGAAAATGTTGATGCTTTAGTGGTTTACAATGCTACATGCTACTTAAAGTTAAAATAGCTTTGCTACTGAAAAGCTATGTAACTATGAAAGCAGTGACACTGCCATCTCTCTACTGAGAAACATAGCTTTGCCATTGTTAGTGATAGTGGTACATCTTTTGTGTTTTTATGGTGTTGACCACTGTTGTTAGCAAGCCCAGAAGTAGAGAGTTTGCCACAACAGCAGAGATATCATGACGATTAACAGTACAAAACTTTCAAGACCTGGGTTTACAAAATAATTATCTCTCTGCAAACACGCTATCAAAGATGTCTTGTCATCTGGTGCACATTTAAAAGAGATTACAGGCCTGACAATGCTGGTTTTGTTGTTTTGATTTGCCAGTGGGCTCAGTAATGGATCATGCTCTTTGACTTTCTACACTGTCTTCGTGGTTATCACGAGCACATCACACACTGGCTACATGCTCCTGTGATACAGTAAATTGGCTTCTGACTGCTGCCGCAAACATCTTATTTCTCAACACTCTTAAAAATGTAGGTTCCAAAGGGGGTTTTGGCAGCGATTGCATAGGTTCCCAAAGAACCTTTTAGTAAATAGTTTTTAAATGTGTGTGAAGTGTGTTTTTAATAATCTATTAATAATCTAAAGAACAATTTTTACTATGTTGTCCAATGGAATATATACCTGTTTGTCTAATGGCAAAGGTTCCATGGATGTCAAAAGTACTTCTTGGAACCAATAAAGAACCTTTATTTTCAAAAGTGTACGGTAACTTTTATTCACAATGGATCATGGATGCAATATCAATATTAAAGAGTGCAGTACAGTACAATCTACAGCATTCATGGCATGTTGATTCCCATTTTTGCTCCAAAAAATGTAGATTGGACTTAACAGGCTAGTTCACCTAAAAACCTAAAAATAAACATTCTGTCATCATTTACTCAACCGGTAACAATTTATTTTAGGGTCTATTAACTAGTTGCTGATTAGCATGAATATTACTAGAATATTAGCCATTTATTAGTACTAATTGTTCTACATGACCTTATTCTACATCCCTAATGCCATACCTAGTACATGATAACTTTAAAAAATAAAGTGCATGTGTCCAAAATCTCATTAATAAAAAAATATTCCTTTTGTGATCAAGCAGTTCTGAATGCCACCTCAAGCTTTCTAGTGTTCTTGGTGAAGAACTTGTTTCCAGAGGCAACAGCTAAGTCATTTGTGGCAAAGAGGCAACAGTTAATTGAATAAACGCTCATTTAGCAAATGAACTGGAATCTCTAAACTAGTAACATTCTTCTATGTTCTACAGAAGATACAAAGTAATATGTGTATGGAAAGACATGAGGCTGAGTACATGATAACTTTCCTTTAACTTGAGCTATTCTTTTAAAGACATTTCATAATGCAGTGGTGGACCGAGCTCCGCACCTTCCAATATTACATAAAGAAGCACATGTCAACTACAGTGCAAGTTATCTATTGAGAGGGGTTTTTGTTCTCTTGATCTATTAAAGAGATCAGAGGGGGTGAGGAGAATGCTGACTGGCTCTATTGTCGATGAATGCCTTGCCAGGCTTAAATTTTATGATCCATGCATCCTCTTCCTGCAGGGGTATTACAGCGTGGCAAACCATTAGTCTGCATTCTTTGTATCTGTAATGCTCCTGTTGTGTGGGAGAGGAGTGTAGCCATGCTGTCATGAGTCATGGGGTCAGGGAGAAGCAAGAGACACACACACACACACACACATTAGACGAAGCTCCCTAGCAGTTCAGCTCTTAACTGAAACCACATGCCACCCCCTCACAGCCAAACCAATTGAATGAAGGTCTTATTTTGAATAAAAGCTGAGCCCAGCTTCATGCATTAAGGTGGCTGGCAGTCATCTGAAATTCATTTGCTTGCATGTTTGTCTCATCGCTGCCATTTTTCTTGTCTGCGTTCGCAATGAGGAGCTGTTGTAAGTCTTTGGGTTTTGGGGGAAACTCGCTGCGATGATTCGCTACTGCAAGTCCTTGAAGATTTACTTCCTGTGTGCTCTTGTGGCTGCTGTGTCTTGGGCCTTTTTCAAGGGGAAATGAGAAAAGAAGCCAGTGCACATGGCTTTTATTTCTGAGTCACATCCTCAGTGTTTCTGCCCACCGAATGGATTTATAGGTTCAGAGTGAAGGACAAGATGCACATAAATTACATGACAGTATGTGCGACATCTGTAAAGACAGAGGACAGTTATGGATCAGTGGCAGCGCTTCCCTATCTTTCATTTACATGTTTATATGACAAGGCCAGGGAAGAGTTTTTAGACTGAAACAGATGAGACAGGTTACGACTTGAGTCACTGCTCCCAGAGAAACAAAAAGATTCACTGTATGCTACAAGTCCAGACATTTCTCTCATCTGTCAAATCAAACGAAAATATCAATCACAGATCTATGTCATTTTCACATACCCATCTATCTATCTATCTATCTATCTATCTATCTATCTATCTATCTATCTATCTATCTATCTATCTATCTATCTATCTATCTATCTATCTATCTATCTATCTATCTATCTATCTATCTGTCTGTCTGGATAGTTAGCTGTCTGACAATCTCATTGAACACACTGATTATTGAATACTACTGGAATCAGTATATTTACAGTATTTATGAAATACAATCAAATCATAAAAAATAGCTACAAAAAAAGAAAATAAACTACAGTACAGTAAAACTTCAACTACAGTGCTTCTTCAACTTCTTAACTGGCTTAATATAAAAGGCAATATAAAGGATTGATAACTATAAACATCTGAAAACATGGTTTGGCAAAGAGGTAGAAGGGACCATAAACTGTCTGAAAAAGAAAGTTGAAGAAATATTATCTCCATAGATAATCTAATCTAATTGATTCACGTTCTACATAATACATTTCGTTATCATGAAACTTTCATGATGTAATCATGGAATATTGTTGGCCAGTTTCCATAAAACTATGCATTATAATGCAGAAGTTACTTAGCATATTGAGCAGTTGTTTCAGCTGATAGTTAGACCGTTGCAATGAAATTAATAAGCAGTCATTTTAGATGTGTAAATTGCATTTTGAAATGGTAATACTCAGATGTTATGTTGTCAACAGGTGATTTTGGTTCAATAAACAAATTATCTCGGGTTTGTGTATATTAGAAAAAATGACATCACGTTTGTGATATTAGTGCCAAGGTGATTGTGTAAAGAAACTGTAATAGATAGATACATATAGGGACATTATTATACAAAAATAACAAAACAGTATTAGTCCATTAAAAATTCTCGGTAACACCTTAGTAGGGACCAATCCTCACTATTATCTAGTTGCTTATTAGCATATCGTTAGTAATTATAAAGCACATATTCTGCATGAGCATATTCTACATCCCTAAAACTTAACAGCTACCTTACTAACTATGAATAAGCAGCAAATTAGGAGTTTGAGGCAAATATCATATGTTTGTTAATGGCAAAAACTGGACCTTAAAATAAAGTGTCCAAAATCTCATTAATAAAAAACAGTAATGATTCACTAATCCTTTTGTGACAGATTTTTTTGTCAGCAAAATCAAGCAGTTCTGAATCCCACCTCAAGCTTTCTAGTGTTCTTGGTGAAGAACTTGTTTCCAGAGGCAACAGCTAAGTCATTTGTGGCAAAGAGGCAAAAGTTAATTGAATAAACGCTCATTTAGTAGATGAACTGGAATCTCTAAACTGGCAGTAGGATGTTGGATCAGTAGCGCACCAAAACAAACATTCATTCATACAGACCATCCAAACAGTCTTGCAGTTTGAACAAAATGGATGGAAAAACCCATGAATTTTTTTTTTTACAATTATTCTTGACATGTTGACTTTACTGGCAAATATTCGCAGAAAACCAGAAATACTAACTAATGTCTTGAGACTGCAGGTCACCTTATACAACGCCATCTACACTCATAGTTCTGTTACTTGAATTCAAAGGTTCTGGGATGAAAAAAAAATAAAAATAAACTAGAGATTCTTTTCTTGTGCCAGTCGCCAGGTAGGGGACAGTGAGAGGAGCTCCGTATGCTAGCTGCGATCTCCAGAGACTTCAATTAGATCCATCTCTCAGGGTGTGAAAGCCACAGCAATATGCTATCGTGTTACACCAATTAAGTCATAGTCAGCCTTATCGTGTGATCATAATGCTTTCTACACAGCCAAAAGTGGAGTTTAAACTAAAGCCCTTTTCTGGAAAGACATGAGGAATGCCTCTTTTTTTTTTTTTTTTTTGGATGAGTAGCTATAATGCCAAGCTCCAAATAAACCCGCTGGTACAACTTGTAGAGCTGTTCGACTGCAGGTCATTAAACCTTGAAAGTAATTATATGGCTTGCTATTATGAAGGTGATCATCTAGGCTGGATTACACATGGGAACAAAATTATACAGTACTTTACTTTCTGAAGACAAGCAATTACACCCCTGGTGAAACGTTAGTAATGTTGCAATGTTTTATTAACCATCTTAAAGGCAAAGAAGTTGGTCACCACTCATGTACTGCATGGATGTTTCTAAATGTTCCATTTCTTTTCTGTGTTTGATGACATTATTACTAACAAAACCTTTGTTTATTGTAATCACTAGATTCCTTTAAATGTTCAGAAGAAGCCACTGGAGACCTTCCTGTTCCCTTTTCCCAGCAGCTACTTGTTAAAGGTGTTTAAAGGGTGCCGATTGTGATATTTCTTACTAGTTTTCCACTTAACAGTCAATTGAGTCCAGGTGTTCATGACAGTTGCACAATTGTTCTCTGAATTCATGATTGTGTTTACGTTTTTCTTTCCCTTGTGTTGTTCTGGGAACTTGTACAGAAGCCCTCAAAAACGCATTAGGACACTGAAGAAAGTCATTGTAAAATTAATTTTGTTGCATTACATAAGAAAACATTGAATTGTGTGGCTTTTTTTTAAAGATAGATGGCTCAAACACACATTTCGAGCAAAAGATTATAATTCTTTGCTAGGTTTTAAAATGAAAACTACTTTTTCTGTTTTGATACTTTCTCAATGTCAAACATAGTGCAACATTATGTCAAAAGTAGCAGTAAAGACATTTATAATGTTACAAAAGATTTTAAATAATTGCTGTTCTTTTGAACTTTCTAATTATCAAAGAATCCTGAAAAAAAACATCACAATTTCCACAAATGTATGAAGCAGTGAAACGGATTTCAACATTGATAATAATAATAAGAAATGTTTCTTGAGCAGCATATTAGAATGATTTCTGAAGGATCATGAGACACTGAAGACTGGAGTAATGATGCTGAAAATTGAAAGAAAAGCAATTTTTTCCCTAGCATAATTTGTTTGCAAATGAAACTCAGTTTGATATTCCCATCATCTAATAAATTGATATTAAAAATATTTAGGTGCGTCTTAAAATGCCCAAAAATACTGTCTTAAATTGTTTTGGACTGCTAAAGTTCTTAGATTGATTGACAAATATCCATTTTCCAAGAAGAAAAGTGAAGGTATCATGGTTTCTAAGATTAAGCATGCTATATTCCTTTTCATCATTAATTTATGTTTACCCTAGACCTATATACAACCCTGAAGAATTGAAGTTACAGTTGTTTTGTATTTCAGCTTCCAGCAACCAGCTGCACTTCATGGCGATAGATAAAGAAAACCCCATGCGCAAGGAGTTAATAAGTCAAACAAGTAAGAGCATTGTCTACAATTTAAAGATGCTCTCGGAGGAAGTAAACAAGCAGACTTGCAGACGTGACATTAACGACCCTCTTCTTTCCCCCCTTCCATGTGACTGCAGAGGCATATGACTTCCATAACTTCATCGCTCATTAACCGCTGATGGTAGGACACAATTGAGCGAGTGTTTGTGGAACTTGCCCTAGATATTCAGATCTCAGTCCTTGGCTCTGGCTGTTGGGCAGATCTTCTCCTGTTTCAGATATCTTCACCCTGCCTGACAACAGACCGTCAGGAGCTTCACATGAGAGTCCCGTGTAAGGAGTGAACTATGGGAGAGAAAGGCCAGTTATGTCCATTTAAATCCCTTAACAAGCACCACAGCAAACAAAAGACAGATTAGCATGATTTACCATGACCGTATTATTAAATTACCTCATCTACACATGAGCCAACAATTGAGTTACTTTTATAGATGTGTGCAGACGGTATTATGCAGGCACTGTGTAGGCTATTCTTTGTTCATTAATGGTTTGGTAAACCACATTTTGTAAGGTCTTGAATAGAGCTAGCACTGGTTAGACCCAAAAATTGCACATTCAGAGGTATCTTTCAAAACCAATATTCCCTATTAGCATTAAAGCTATGCATGCTAGACATTGTCTGGGTTTGACTGGGATGGGATCTCGTTTAAAAAGCAATGCATTTATAAAATATATTGATTATATTATGTTGTATATTTTAAAATAACGCTGATAACTCTCAAACAATAAAGTGAAAACGATCAAAATCCTATTGTTGTCTGTGGTTCGTGTGTAAATATGAACTGATGGTATAATGCCACCTAGTGGTATATTTCATGCAACCAGCAGCCCGATGTCTAGTTTCATTCAGCCCATACATTCATAGAAAAGACAACAAGCTCTATTAATGAACCTGATGTCATTTCTGTGTAATGCTGGGAATGAGAGCGAGGACAAGCATTAGACCTAGAGAAAGGACGAACACCATTTATGAGGAGACTTTTAAGGACACAAGGTGGGTGTGAGCTAGATTTCCTCTTTGGCCTAGAAAAGACAACACAATCTTTGCCAGCTTCAGAATTCCCATCATTCCCTGGATATTAACACATTCATTTTAGGTAAAGGAAATTGCACACCAGACCAGCTATGGTCACATTCAAAGCACCAGAATCAGTGTAATACCTCTTTAATGTTACACAGAAATTCTTCTAGGCATAAACTGTGTATTAAAACTTACTATCTTTCCTTTGGGACTTAAAAAGTAATAAGAGTTGAAAGGTATTCAGATTAAGTGTATGACGGGGTATTTAAAAGTTAATTCAGCAGTTCTAAACCATTGTCCACACCAATGTTCAAAAGACAACCAACTTTTTTGTTGTTTGTGATTTACTGGATAAGGATTTCTAAAAAATATTATTTCTTGTTTTAAGTCATTTTATGTCATAAAGCAACTGTTTGTAGTTTTTGCGATGTTGGAGCCCCCTACAGTTGAGTAAGAGGAAATCCCTGTCGTAAATACACCACTGTCGTAATTAGAGTGGATTGCTTTACGCTTCCGTGAATCATTTCACTCTTTTTGTGTCTCCATTCTCCAAACTTATACTTTGAAAGATGTTTGGGGCAGAGCAGGGGAAGGATCAGAAGCCATTCGCCTTATTATAAGTAAATCATGAGAATTATTTTGAAACTGGTAGCCTGCTTCAAGGTTTTAAAAAAAATTAAAAAATTACATACAAGTTGCTTTAAGCACACCATGGAAGTGTGAGGCCCCCTACTGGGCCCTGGCCCCTGGTTAAGTGTGAAGTTAAAGTGCACAATCAATATAAAATCTGTGATCTTTATTCATTCATTCAATCATTCATTGATCCGTCCATCTTAGGGCTATAGTTTGATGTTTGATAAAATTTAGAGATTTTAAAATAAACGTATTATAATTTTTTTTTTAAATAAACAATCATTTTTATTTTTATTTATTTGCTGTTTACTGAGTGAAATTCTGAAAAGCTAAATTAAAGCCATTTAATGGTCTATTGAAAGATAATTCAAATATTATAAGAATATAATATACAATTACATTGAATCTGCCTCAGATGCAATTAAGATAATATCTTCCCTTAAAGTAAAGAACCAAACCAAACATACAATACAAACAAAAAATCAATTCCTCACCTAAGTTAAAAAGTTCCAATCCTTTACGTCTTGCAGCTATTTTGTGTATTTTAGCTCTCAGTGATATAGCAGCAACATTCACAAATGTTTACAGAAGCGGGAACCCAGTGTGCCTGTAGCTTTCTCTGTTTCTATTTTATCACGTGATAGAAAGTCTACGGCCTTCTCAAGCAGTACGGCTGACCCATCTAATCTGCGGCCATCATACAAAGATTACTGTAAAGACACAAAGTAGTGCCATCAAGTTAGCATTTTGAAACATTCGCT
This sequence comes from Cyprinus carpio, assembly GCF_018340385.1. NCBI lineage: Eukaryota > Metazoa > Chordata > Actinopteri > Cypriniformes > Cyprinidae > Cyprinus > Cyprinus carpio. The sequence goes on along the minus strand of NC_056599.1, from coordinate 18,557,794 downwards.
TACTAAAAAATAAATAATTTCTGATCAATGACTTAATAACTGTGCACAAACAACCTGGATTTTATGTTTCTAAATGAAACATGGCTAGAAGACAGCTGCAGTGCAACAGTCCTCAATGAAGCAGCCCCTCCTAACTTTACTTTCATGAGTGTCAGCAGGACTGTTAAATCTCTATTTAAAGATGTCTATCAATGCATGCAAGTGTCATTTGGTCAGTACTTGTCTTTTGAATATCTAGGGATTGTGCTGAAAGGTATGGAAGCATATAGGTAGCGAAATTCAATTTAAAATGCAATATGCAAAATGGCAATGTATTTCTGTATTTAAATTTACATATTCCATTACCCATACATGCAAAGTTTGGCGCAAAAGGAAAATTAAATTATATAATTTACATTTGCCATTTCCAACAGTCTTAATATGTAAATTGCATACACATTTTAACGTTTTATAAATTGTGAAATTAAAATGAAAATGTACAAAAAACAAAAATTGATTTGATATGTGTTACATGTCCAAGCAGGAATGGTAGCAAAATGGGTCGCCACAATTTTGCCAAGTAAGACATGTTCCTGGATCAACATCTTTTGATGATCCTGGATTAACATTATTGTTCAAAAATTTAGACTTAACCCAATCCCTAACCCTAAACCTAATCCTACCCATAATTTATTCTTAAAATCAGTGGGAAATGATAGCTTATTAACAAGGGTGCACCCAACCCTGATTGTAACAGATATTTCCTGAAAAGTTATATCTCAGTTCTGATTGGTTGATTGGAATGGAATGTTGTTCCAGGGTCATCAAGGATGTTGATCCAGAAACATGTTGTACTCTGTGAAATCAAGCTCACCAGCAAAATGATCATTTAAATGCTATTTGTCCTAAATGCATTTAGACTAACAGTTAGAACACTTAGGATTGTTTTTTCATCATGACGCCGTGGGATATTTGTAGAAAAATTCAGTGTGGCTTTGAAAATGCATTCCAAGCTGACCGAGCCCACCCTCCATCAATCATTGCTTCAAGGTCCTCCGAAATGACTGTAATTTTAAAACAAAAACAGCTCACCAAAGCGAACTTCTTGGGGGAGTTAGTTTTGGTTCCTAAACACCTTTGAGCTACCATTGGTCAGTGGAGATTGCGCAGTCGGTGGATGTGTTCTCGAACTCCACCTTCTTTGACGTGCAATTTTTTTTTTCCCCGGTTCGTGTCTTATTCCATGGAGTTCAGGCAGGAGAACACATCTCCGCAAATATCTTACGGGCTGTGCATGGTCCAATCTTGAATGTTTCAGCCACACTTTGTTGCGTGGCCCCACAAGCTAGTACTCGGAGTGTCCAGCCAAGTCTCTCTGTAGTGGAAATCTGTGTCCTGTGCGTTTTGCACGTTTCACATACGGCAATACCCTTTTCAAGAAATCATCAAACCGCCCGGTGCACATTCTGAAGTATGAAAAATGCACTTCCTCATCTGTGCTCCACATTTCCTGCTGAAAAATCCAGCATATGCTGGTTAGGTATATTTTGGTGCTGGGATGCTGGTTTATGCTGGTCCTTTGCCAGTACACGACCATCATAAACTAGCAAAGGACCAGCATATACCAGAATAGGACCAGCACAAACCAGCATCCCAGCGTCAAAACATACTTAACCAGCATATGCTGGGTTTTTTTTTTCAGCAGGGTTGCTGAATAAAAAGGGCAAACTTGCCATCATTCTTTCTGTTCTTTCTTTTTCTTTGCCTTTGAATAGATCAGTGCTACTGCCAGATTAGTGAACTGTTCTTCTCTAACAGCCGCCATCATTGTTGTGTTTAGGGGGTACACGCGGGCGGCATGACACGTTTACAATCCCGCCTCCAGCGGAGGTGTGGAAAGTTCGAAAACAGCATACCGTCGCTTAGCCTTTTCAAACTTCTTTTTGCCCTCAAATGAATAATGAAAAATAACTTTCTTTGAAGTATATCGGGGCTTTTACTATGTCTGTTTTTGAAGCAATTGACAGCAAAAATAATTTAATCATCAACCTGCTATCTCGACAGACTTACCACATCTTTTTTTTCAAAAGTGTGCTTAACTGTTCAGAAGCAGATCTCTTAGAAGTGAATGCCTCACTTCTTTTATGGGACTTCCAAAAATCCCTGAAAACTGCAGTTGTTAAGCCCTTTCTGAAAGAGAGCAATCTTGATAACACCATATGGAGCAACTATAAACCAATATCAAATTTTACACTTAACGGAAGATTATTGAAAAAGTAGTTTTTAATCAGCTGAACAACTACTTAAACTCAAATGGATACCTGGACAATTTTGAATCTGGTTTCCAACCGCATCACAGCACAGAGACAGCGCTCATTAAGATAATAAATGATATTCGCTTAAATTCTGATTCTGGCAAAATATCAGTGCTGGTACTACTAGATCTTACTAGTGCTGCATTTGACACTTGATCATAACATACTTCTAGAGAGACTGGAAAACTGGGTCTGGCTTTCTGGTATGGTTCTCAATTGGTCCAGGTCATACTTAGAAGGAAGAGGTTATTATGTGAGTATAGGAGAGCAGAAGTCTAAGTGGATGTCCATGACATGCAGAGTCCGACAAAACTCAATTCTTTTACCGCTATTGTTTAGCCTGTATATGCTCCCACTAAGTCAAATAATGAAATAGAACCAAATTGCCTATCACAGCTATGCTGGTGATGATACCCAGATTTACCTAGCCTTATTGCCAAATGACTACAGCCCCATCGACTCCCTCTGACTCTCCCTCATGCATCGATGAAATTAACAGTTGGATGTGCCAAAATTTTCTTCAGTTAAACAAGGAGAAAATGGAGGTTACTGCATTTGGAAACAAAGATGAAGTTCTCAAGGTGAATGCATACGTTGAGTCTAGGGGTCAAACAACTAAAAATCAAGTCAAAAATCTTGGGGTGATTCTGGAGACAGACCTTAGTTTCAGTAGTCATGTCATAGCAGTAACTAAATCAGCATACCATCATCTCAAAAACAGTGCAAGAATTAGATGTTTTGTTTCCAGTCAAGACTTGGAGAAACTTGTTCATGCCTTTATCAGCAGCAGGTGGACTAATGTAATGTCCTCACCAGCCTTCCCAAAAAGACCATTAGACAGCTGCAGCTCATCCAGAACTCTGCTGCCAGGATTCTGACTAGAACCAGAAAATCTGAGCATATCACACCAGTCCTCAGGTCCTTATACTGGCTTCCAGTTATATTTAGGATTGATTTTAAAGTACTTTTACCCTTTTATAAATCACTCAGTGGCCATTGTATGCCTGTACCTATTGTTTGTGACACATTTGTCTAAACTGACTTTAATAAATCTTGAGAAATTCTAGTGTGACAAGTAGCCCCTCTCTCCCCATACTGACCAAAGTGGTGGAGAGCAATTCTCAAAACACTGTGCCATATCTAAAAAATGAGCAATACTGTGATTATTTTGCGCATATTTTAATCCATTCACTTTTGAAAGTCAGCTATGTAAATATAAAATACAAATTTATGTAGAAAATGGAAATGATTTGAACAATATAAAGCCTATAATAAGCATCAAACATACAATACAAGCTCAAAAAGATTTGTTTACCAAATTTTATACTGGCATTAGTAAATGTTGCAGGTAGGATGAACACATCCGCAGAGGAAATCTGGCCACAGAGCATATTTCTGTTTGTACGGTGCCTTTCGGAGGCATCTGGCTGCTTCCCTGTCACATCGGCAGAGGATTTTCGCACATCTGTCATTGAGTGTATCTGCGTTGAAGACATAAACGTAAATTGTTAGCTGTGTAAAATGAGTAGTTTGCATACAGAGTAAAGGAAACCATACTTTAACTACACATTATGCCTCTTCAGCAATACACTGAGTGTTTCCTATAGCACATTATGGTGTTTACTGCAGGAACAAGATCTAAAAATATGTTGTGGTTTGGTTAAAAACACTGCCTCTTTTTAGCCTGAAGTCTCCCATCTGTTATAATACACACCCAGTATTACTACTACTTCCTGAAGCTAGAGTAAAAGACCAAACAAAAAATTCATAGTCATATTTTTTCCACAAGTTTACTTTCCATTTTAAGGTTTATTGAATTTTTCTGTGTCTTATTTGACCCCAGGCTATTATAATGTAAAAAGTGATTCTGAAAGAATATAGATATGCCAGTTTAATATCTAAATAACTCATCATACCGCAGTCAACCTCCTCTTCTTCACACGTCCACTGATACCTGTCCATTTTTGTCTGACAGCCTGCAAATTCTGCATCCCCATAACAGCAGTCATGTTTGTGGCAACACCTAAAGAAGAACAAATGCCCTTGAGATTATCTGTAATGAAATGGCACAGAGAACCTAGCCCAGTTCTGTCTGGTTTTGAATTGTTTTGTCATCATGTAACATAATTCAAGCAGACTTGCAGAAATACAATGTGATCTCATACATGGAGGGCCGCTGAGAATGTCGGCCAGATAAACTGCTGACTTTGTAAGATTAGATTGAACAATCTCTCTGTGGAATGTGGTGTAATAATATCAGCAGGTTTGTTTATTCATTTTCATCCCGTTGTCTACTTCCGAAGAGCTCACTGAGAACAGCGATATTGGTCTCTGCATCCTATACTGAGGTTAAGGGAAATTGTAATTTTGTGTGTGGGAGAGCTGGGAGTAAGCCTTTTCCGGATGTCTGAGGGAATGCCACAGAAATGTACACACTTTGACCAAGATGCATCAAGTAAATTTAACATGAAAAAGCGAATTGAAAAAACAATATTTGTTGCTTCTGTTACACAGAACTGCACAGATATTTGTAGGTAATGTGGTGTCTTACCAGTCCGCTCTGTCTCTGGGCCACCCTTGACCCCCGAGACCACAGTAACATCCATACATCGCATAAGTTAAAGCTGATCGTCCCGTGCTGCACTTGATCACGCCAGCTAGTTCCAGCAAACCCCTTTTGCTCCGTGGAGACCTCTGTGGCTGCAGGGAAGCCATACTGACTAAAAAGAGTCAAATGGTGAATTTAGTCCAGGCTTTCCATTGAAATATAACCAATTTTCCTTATATTTATTTGTTTACTAGACATTTAACATATTATGCTGTTCACTTTTTTAAAATATTTTGCCACTTATAATGCATAATACTATAATAATAATCAATTATGATACAATATCCCATTTTGCATTTATGTTACTTATTGTTACTCTTACATTTACTGTAAGTCTCACGGAACAACCTCAAATTTATTGTCTAGAGTTTCTCAAGGAAAGAATAGGGCCATTTTTCACCAATGCAGTGTCAGATTCCACTGATGAAGTGTTAGATTCCAGTTGTGTGGGGTCTAAATGATGACTGTTTCGCTCTTAGTCATAAGTATATATATTTTTTATGATTTGCTTGAATTATTCTGGTAATTTATCTATGCTGTAAAAATTCCTTTTCTAAAATTTTGTCAATTATTTTCTAAAAATCCATTTTCAAGATTTACATGAAAATATTATTTCAGTCTTTCTTTTTCAAAATATTGTTTAATTTATTGTATTACTTGTCATTTCTTTGTAATTATTTGTGAAATTTCCTAGCAATTTTCTAAGTGAATTTTTTCAAGTAATTTGTCAGCCTATTTTTGTCCACTCTGCCCTACTTACATAAAATAAAAAAATATATAATAATAATAATAAATAAATAAATAAAGCAAGCTTAGGTTAAAACTTTAAAATTAACATTCACAACTGTGCAAGTTTGACTGTATTGTCGAAAAGTTTTTAAAACATTATAATTAATTGTTACAAGCTACTATGAGTAAATGCATGCATTTTAAAAATACTATAAATACATTACTCGAAGTAGCTTTTAACAATAATTTTTATTTTTAATAAATGAATTAACTATATATAGCCTGATATTCACACAAACACTACATGTCCAGTAGCACACTAATAGTATTTAATTTAATAAAAATGTCGATTTGATAGGAGAAAGCAGTGTGCGAGTGAATAGTTAAATGAGAAGTGAGCAGCCTCACCTGTAAATAGCAGGAATGTGTGATACAGCCCAGTCATTGTGCTCACAGGTAATAGTCCAGTCTCTGCTCAGTCTCGGATAAACAGACTTCCTCAGTGCTGGGCTTTATTTAGATACGGAGTAATCTCAGGACATCACTCCTACTGTAATCCTCGCACTCTCTCACTCCTGGAGGCTACCGTTTCCTCAGGGTTAAAATTATGTTAAAAGTTAAGGTCTGGGAGTGTTGGATAATGTCCCTGCTCTGATGACTGGTTTGGTGTTCAGCTCGGGACCGCCCTATGAGGGCTGGTTGGCTTTTCCATACAAACAGCTTGAGCTGGATCAGCTGCCAACTGGGAAAATGAACCATGGGTTTATGTAACACCTCAAGTAGATTTGCATTTGTTGGAGGTTAAAAAAAAAAAAAAACAGAAAGAGAAGTTGACTTGTCATCTGCATTTTCGATATATATTCCAGAGTCCTACCCCTGGCATTTACAAGTGTATACAGATGGCTCAAAAGATGCAGAACGTCAAATAACTGGGGCTGCTTTTTTAGTTCAAGACAGTGATGACCAGTGGAGTAAAGTGAACTTCAAATCATTTGGCAGATAATACTGTAGAAATGATAGGAATGCTCTTGGCATTGCAGTGGGTTGAGGAACACAAAGACTCAGTTTCAGTCTTAAAGAGTTTGAAATCTTTTAAATCATATCAGCAAGATATTCTTTTTAGTATCCTACAAATACATTCAAGAATTGTTCAAAATGATACATCAATCAGTTTTATATGGGTCCCAGCACACATAGTAATAAGGGGAAATGAAGAATTGGATAAATTAGCAAAGCAAGCTTTACAGACAGAAACGATAAAGATACAAGTTCCATTAAGTAAATCATAGATTAAGGTTTTAATATGGAGCAAAGTGATTAAAGAATTGAAAGTTAAGTGAACAATGGGGAAAGGGTAGATTCCTTTACAGTTTAATAAATAAAGTAAGTCATATAAAGTGTATAGGTAAGTCAATGAAAGAAGAGGTTACCTTTAACAGAATATTGCGGGCACTCAAATTTAAATAACACTCTTAAAATAACAGGGAAACGTCCAAATGGGTTATGTGAACAATGTCATGTTGAAGAAACAATACCTCATGTATTTCTTGAATGTAGCAAGTATGAACAAGAAAAAGAAAAAATGGAATTCAGGATCTTAATTTTAAAGGGGTCATATGATGGGATTTAAATTTTTCAACTTTAGGTGGTCTGTGATGTTGCTGTTTGAGCACAAAAAAAATCTGCAAAGTTACAAAGCTCAAACAGGGTTTTTCCTACATTTAAAATTTTTAAAATTAAAATTTTTTCCTACATAAAACGATTTTTTGTCCCGCCAAAGCCTTATTTGATCTGTAATTGGGTTTTGTGAGTGAGGCAGGCTACAGACGAAGTGACGGAGAGAACGAGCACGGCGCTTCAACCCCGCGCGGGCACTCTCTGGCCCCTATTTTAACGATCTAAACGCAAAGTGTAAAACGCACGGCGCAGGTGCATTCAGGGCGTGTCCCAATCCACTTTTGCTTTTTTAACGATGGAAAAACGGTTGGCGCGCCCAGGCGCATGGTCTAAACGGGTTGTCCCTATTCTCTTAATGAGTAATGGGTGTTTTTTGGGCGTAACGTGCAATAAACCAATCAGAGTCTCATCTTCCAACGCAGAGCCAGTTGCGCTCGTGCCATGACGGATTTGCTATTTACAGGGCGGAATTTGGAAAGCGCAAAGACAGAACGCATCTCCGGGATGAAACGGAGCTGCTCGTGTGCGAGCAAATAGATAGCCTAATTCTGATACATGCGATGACTATCCATTATGAGATGTAGGCATTTTTATATTTAATTAGCCTACAAAAAATTTCTTATGCATCGCAATCCTTTAATTTTAAATATTTGACATGTTTGTGTGCTGCAGTGCGTCCCTGTGTTTTAAATACTAACCCGCTCTTTAAATAACAAAGAAAAAACATTGCGACAGACTTTAGACCAGGTTTGAGTTGGTCTATGGCGCAGTCTATTTTCAGCTCCTTAAAATAGCAATGCGCCTGAACACACCTCTTTTTTTAGACTAGCACGCCCATGGGCGCACAAATGGGCGCAAATGCATTTGCTAATTAAACGACGTGGCGCTGGACGGGAAAATGCGAACGGCGCCGGACTGAAAGTAGCAAACACACTTGCGCTGCGCCTTGCGTCGCATTGCGCCAGGTGTATGATAGAGCCCTCCGTCTTCAGTTCTGTCTTTGCTTTCTCCCTCGCATCAAAATCAACTGATCCTAAAGTTCGGAAGACCGAATCCATGTTTCACGTGGTGCATTCGGAGAATATTTTTGCTGAATTACCGCTGGGTGTGAAGTGCCAGTCAAAAAAAAAAAAAAAAAAAAATCCTTATCTTCTCTTACAACTTGTGACAAGCATTCCGCACATGGAGCTGACATAACTTTAAATAAACGCAAAAAAAAAAAAAAAAAAAAAAAAAAAAAATTCTATCCAGTTATGAAGTGTTTTTGTGTGTGTTGACAAATCTTTCGCGATGTCCTAACAGCCAGGATTCCCACACAACACGTCCGCTAAAGTCCGATTCGCGACCTAATGACTCCTTTGAGCCGATTCATTATAATGAATGATTAAAGCAGTTGGTCTGCCCGTCAGTGTATGAATCTGTGTATAACACATCATTACTTCTTAGAAGAACATACACATCTGAAATAAGAAAGTAAGTGTGCTTACCCCATTTAGCAAGAGTGTTTAGTAAAATTTAGCCTTAATAATCCACAGTATGTATAGGCCTATGTCAATGTGTAGTAAATTACCTATAAAATCATTTAGTTTAAAGTCAGACTGGAGTGAGATGAAACTAGATCAAAGCACAAAGCCAGCTGTTGCTAGCTAGCTGCTAATTGTATTAAATTTTACATGGTAAAAAATTACACTAGTACACCTTTTAATGCTACGTTTTTAATGCTACTTTTTAATTGATATGATTATACTAAAATAAATATCAGGTCTATCAAAAAAGGATTTTATCTTTCAAAACTATGAAAGCCAGTCGTGGAAAAATCACAGCTTTTTTTGCAAAGAGGGCAAGAAAGGATGACAGTGAGGGTGACAGGTAATATCTGTGTCTGATAATTGCATAATTTGTAAATAGATAAATTGTGATACCTTTTACATTTTAAATATACTTTGGTATCGATGATGATTACATGTAAAATAAGTTGTAATCGCTTTCTTTTACTATCTAGCCTGACAGTGATCGTTTTTTTCATGAATAAATAGGATTAGAAAAAAAATCACAAATTGTTTCTTATTGTATTTCTGTTTCTTATTGTATTTATTTTAAATGTAACATTTATTGTCAATATTCCCAGGAAAACCCCTGATACTACATCAGAACAGACACACATACGGAGCTGTTTACGAGATGTCAGCCACCACCGAAGACCAATTTTGACCCAGGAAAAACCCTGTCAAAGTACAGTTCAAAAGGAGATATTTTATTTAACAGAAATCACTTTTCAAAAACTACAACGAATGACTCGTTTTTCCTACAACAAATATTTTCCGGGGTTTGTGAAATCACAAAGATCGACCAATGGGACGAGACCTGGTTGAGCTGCACTAGAGAAGGCAACGAGTGTTATTACTGTGTCAGAGAAACGCTAGCTTTCCCAAGGCAGACGAGCTTAGAGTGGTTACAATCATCACATTTAAACTGAATTTAAATCAAGCTCACAGCAGGCTGCTACATAGACAGGGTTTCATATTTTATTGAAGCATCCCTGGGCAGACCCCCACCTGCTGTTAGCATTCCATTGACTCCCATTCATTTTGGCGTCACTTTGACAGCGAATAACTTTACATCTTAGGTGTTTAAAGACTCCATTTGTCCATTCATTATTTCTAAAGAAACACGAAAATATATAAAAGGCCCCATTACCTCGTATCTTACATTATGGCCCCATAGAAGCAGTTTTTGTAAAAATAGACTAACGATTGCATCATAACCTGCGACTCTCTGTTGCAGAGTAGAGAAATTACCGTACAGACAGGAGGAGAAGCTCGCAGGCAATCTTTTACTGTCTATGAGGCTATCAGGGGGGACGTGGAGGCATGAAGTCAAGGGAGAAGCCCATAGAGAGTCCATAAAAGCAACGGGACAAAATTATTCAACGACGTCTGCATGATTCGGTGGGTGATTCAGATTTCTTTTGGCACAGCGATTAGAAGACTTACAATTGTCAGACAGGTTGCTCACGTGACATTAACGTCATCAAGCTCAGTTTGAGTCTGCGCAGTACGCTCGACCCCCAGGAAGTGCGTGCTTCTAATTGACTTCACTTGTCTCCGTTGAATCCAACGGGGTCGCTGTGTCCATTTCTTTTACTGTCTAGGGCTGCTATGGTAAGGAGCATGACATTTCCCGACCGGGCACTAAGTACTGCCAATCACAACACAGACTGGCGCAGCTAACCAATCACAGCACAGACCTTCATTTGATACAGGAACTATTTGAGCTGTTCATGTCAGACTGGGGAGAGAGCTGTTGTAATAATGTAAAATATGTGAAAAATAATGTGTTTTTCAAACAACCTAGAATGAGAGCCTGTTCAAGTACACCCCCAAAACAAAATCAAGACCTTGTAAAAGAGCACAACAGGACCCCTTTAAGAACTTTGGAAAGAATATGCTTATTATAGTTACTTATAGTAATTTAATTGCAAATTAAATAAATGTTCAAAAACCACAGAGAAAAAAATATATACATACAATTTTATGTTTTACATTGATTTAGCTAGTTAACATGCCATCAGTTTGTGAATGAACGCAGCTGTTTTCGAGTGTGTCTCAAGAGGGCGCTGTAACCCTCTTCAGCCGCTAGATGAAAACCTGAACAAGACACGTCACGGAGATCACGTTGCCCAAAGAAGAGACAGGATTGACGAACACATGAAAACATCAGTGATTGTATGGGCGCTCTCTTTCCCGCTGAACACTGATCTATTCAAGGTGAGTAATTTTTCAGGTTAGTGACTAATATATCTGTTCGCGTTCATATGCTCGGCTGGCCGCGGTTTGTCTGGGTGAGTGGGCAGTAAAAGGTGCGCGGTAAAAATGCTATAATGCTAGTTTACCTAGCGACTGTGCACACAAGAGTTTGCGTGACCAAACATTTGGCTAGCACACAAGATCTGCGTGTTCCTGTTTTCACGGATAAACAGGTCAGCGATCTGTTTCTTTAATCGAAAAGTGATTAAACCGAATAGATTCTTTGAAACGAGCTGTTCTGAAGAATCACTTCGCTTGAATAAAAGTCGAGCATCATATCACTGTTGAGAAAACATTGCTTTTTATTGATAGAAATACTTTTCCTGTTTCACTATAAGACATGTCAATACCTGATACTTAGGGAAAATCTGTGTTAAGTCAATGTATCTGTCTGATTTCCGTATATATTTATTATTTAAATCCTAGGTGTTGACCACAGTCAAGTCCTGCACGCGCTTGGGAAGATGTCAGCCTCGGGCCAGGACCGAAGCAGCCGGTGGCAGGACATTCAGAAGGGCTTGCAGTTCATTCAGTAAGTGCTCAGAGTGTAACCCCCTGTGAGCATCCGCAAGTTTCGATCACGAAGAGACGACTACAGTGGCTTCAGATTGGGTTATAGAGGGGAAAAAGAGAGAAATAGCTTCAGGGTGACTTCATCCACTGATGTTTTATTTCTGTCCTATGTGGTTCAGACACTTTCTGGAATGCAAATTACACACAGCTTTAACCTCACTAATTCGTGACATGTTGTTTATCGGCAAATCTGTCATTGCACATGTTCTTTGCACCTGTGTTGTAATGGTTTCAGATCGTTTTCTAAATCTTCTACTCGATCGTAGGTCTACCCTGCCTTTTCCTGGCACTCAGGAGCAGTATGAGGTATGTGTTATCCACTCCCAATCAATCCGGCACTGATCGCAGTTGTGCATTGGATGTTTATATAATGCACCGATTCTTTGCTCTAGGTGTTCATCCAGAGTTTGGTGAGGAATCTATTTGGCGAGGGAAATGATGTGTTCCTTGAAGGCGATTGGGCACGATCTGTTGAATTGCACACAGAGGCCTTAAACATAGCGGAGTACGCGGGATCAGAGGACATCCTCATCTCTCAAAACCTGAGAGAGAAGCTTCATGCGAACCGTGCTGCATCCTACTTGAACATTGTAAGAATACGCATTCATGTGGACGTGCAACTTTTATTCAGCACGGATGTGTTAAATATATAAAAATTAAAAACAAATCAATCTATAATGGTACAGATCATTTCTATTTCAAATGTTGTTCTTTTCAGTTTTCTGTTCATTGAAGAATTCTGATGTCACATCTGATTGATAACCATAAAAATGTTTCTTGAGCAGCAAATCAGCAAATTACACTTTAAAATACAATATAATAGAAAACTGAATCACATATTTACTGCATTATTGATCAAATAAACACAGCCTTGCTATGCATAATAGAGTTATTTTCAGAATGTGAAAATCTAAAACTGTTGAATGGAAGTGTACAAGCAAGCAGTGGTTTTGCATGCAGTGTTTGATGAGTGCTTATGCTGCAAAGTTGATTGTTCCAGTTTTTTTTTTTAACTCACTGTAATGTGTTTGTGGTTATTGATGCAGGGACTGCACGATCAAGCCCTGGAGGACTCTGAAAAAGCTCTTCAACTCAACGAAAGCAACTACAGAGCACTTTACCGGAAAGCCCGATGTCTAAAAGAAATGGGAAGACATCAAGAGGCTTACGAGGTGGTTGCTAAATGCTCCATGGCAGTGCCTCAGGTCAGAGCACTTTACTCTTGGGTTTTAATCAAGCCTTTTCTCAGTACTTGGGTCTTCATGTTTCATTTGCCTTGCAGGATACTCATGTGATTGAAATGACCCAGGAGCTTGCCAAAATGTTGGGGTTGAAAATCCGTAAGGCTTATGTCAGAAGCAAGGTAAAAAAAAAAAAAAAAAAAAAGGGGGGGGTGTCTACTTTATAGCTAGTTGGGGAAAAAGTATTTAGTTAGAATAATCTGTTATAATTGGGCCAGGTATAATAAAGCTCATTATCCATATTTATTTGTCTCAGATCAGACTTTTTATCTTTCTTTTTTGAAATCAGCCTGCTTTAAATGTTTTGCCCGGTTCAAGTCTATCAGGAGCGGTTAATGATAAGGTAGGATGGTGTGTGTGTGTGTGTGTGTGTTTAAAATAATTAATTTCAGCAACCCTACTGAGCTGCTTTATTTCCCAACAGCATTCTTACAGTTCTTCGTCTGTGGAGGATATTGAAATGGGTAAGTCAGCGTATATCTACCATCAGTAATGTTTACTACTGGTCACAATTTTGGGTCAGTAAGATGATTTTTTTTTTTTTTTTTTTTTTTTTTTTTTTTTAGCAAGTTAATACTTTTATTCAGCAAGGATACACTTAAATAATCAAAAGTGACAGTAAAAACATTTATAATGTTACAAAATAATTATATATTTTAAATAAACTGCTTTTTTCTTATTCTGTTTATCAAAAATATAAAAAAAAAGCAATATATAAAAAGTTTTATAAATATTATATTATATTATAAAAATAGTAAGCGGTAGGGCTGTGCGATATGGACAAAAAAAATCTATCACGGTTTTTTGATCAATTTTGCGATTTCGATTTTAATCACGATTTTGACACACACAGACATGCTTTACAGTCATAAATGCATTCACTATAAATTTGAAACACATTTCTAAAAGAAAACCAATGAGAGCTTTATCAAAAAGTTGTAACATGCCTCTAGAACAGACATAAGTCAAAATAATCACTAAGTGAAGGTGTTACAAAATGTTTAGAGGTCCAGGGCTTTTTTATTTTTATTTTTTTGCCATGCATTGGTCATAGAGCTCATTGTAGCGGTGCCTCAGGTGCTGAAATATATTTATTGCTCAAGGTTCACACGTACTCCGTTTGCAGTGCGTATACAGTATGTGTATGCGGTTCAGAAGCAGCAGCGAGTGCGAGTTATTGTAACGCGAAAGCACATTAAAATAATGCGCCAGCGCAAATCTCTCCGCTCGCACGCAGATTTCCTTTGTTTTGTCACAAAACCAGACATGCGTGCTCAGATACATGCTGCTGACGCCAGGAGAGAATGTGCGCACTTAAAACGTGTCTCCTCTCTCTCACTCACTCACTCACTCACTCACTCACTCACTCACTCACAACTCTCTCTATGCTCATGCACTAGATATTCATTCTTTTCACACCTTTCTATTTCTAACCTTTTCTGTTCACATCTTTTACCGTGTGCAGTGTGAGCGTATTGATCCATTAACATGGGCTCGGAAAAAAAACGCATCACTAGGCATATGTCCAGTCTGTGCTGTTCTCGCGCTGCATTTAGGTGCGCTGCATTCTGATTGGATCGGATAGCATACTGCGGGAGGTCGGGACTGTGGAATATCGTGCTATAAAGCGATTTAGAAATCGTGCACGCTCAAATCGTGATTTTATTACGATTTCGATTAATCGCACAGCCCTAGTAAGCGGCACAACTGTTTTCACAACTGATTTCTGAACGATGGAACTGAAGTCTGGAGTAATGGCTGCTTTACCATCACAGGAATAAAATACACTAAAATATTTCCAAATAGAAAATGGTTAATTTAAATACTAATAATATCTAACAATATTGCGTTTTTGCTGTAAATTTAATCACATAAATAAATCAACAAAAAACAAAAACAAAAAACCCTTACAAACCATTAAATATTCAACTCAATCATGTGTATAATACAGTTTAAAAAATAAATAAATAAAAAATAAGCTTACCAATGCCTCCTTGTCTCCATAGAAGTGGAGCAGTCTATGCAGGGCACGGGCGGCCCGGTCCCAGTCAGCATGACATTGAGCTCTACAGTAAGTGAGAAGGAAGAAGTAGAGTCCAAGCCTCTTGTTGGTGTGATCTCACCTCCGGTCGTCCCGGTTGAGTCCCATAATCCAGAGCCTGTTCCCATGCCCATACACATGCCTCTGGTTAATGGAACCAGGCCCAGTGACTCTTACACAGTACCAGACACCCGCTTGGACTATGATACAGATATTATCGGGGATGAACTGGATGAGCTGTTGGACAGAGCAAGTCCTCCAGAATCGTCTTTGGTAAGCCTGAGAATTTTTGAGTGTGTACAAGACATGTTAATGTTTGGCTTTTATTTATTTATTTTTTTTCCCACCCAGGATATTCCCACAGTGGATGGACCTATTCCTTTACCGACCAGTATTGCTGTCAGTAGTTCGATACAGAGTTCTTTGCTCATGCCTTCTCACCTGGGCCATCCGTTTTTGAGTATGGCTTCACAGTGCACAGTAAATTTGCCCGCACTGTATCACAAGCCAATTTCATCGTATTCTCTTGGTCTGGACACATATTCATCACCTCTGGATTCATTGGATAGTTTGTCAATTTCAGAGTCTCCTACAGGTGCGTTGCTCATCATGGCTTCTTAGTAAGTAGGATCTTTATCCCAAAGTATGTTTTGGTTTTTATACATGCCCTTGGTTATGCATACCGTGCATGTGACACAATAGTAGCATAGTGCATATGCAGCTGAATTTTTTGCACTAATTTTGTCCATTAGTGTAGCAACACTGGCCATATGGTTTTGCAATAGAAAAAATAAACGATAACAATCTACTGGAGATGCAACAACATTAGACACCAGTGTTGAAATCTAGTATAAAATACGATTGACTTTTTTGTTGCTTAAAACTTCTAGAGAGAAAAAGTGCAGACATTGGATAAAGATACTTTTTAGTGTATATGTGTCAAGCGGCTCTCCACATGTTATCAAATGGCTTATATGTTAAAAAGGCTTTTTATATGTTAACAGACATACAGTACAAGTGGTCGTAACAATACAGAAGTATACTTTGGGCTTTGATCATCGCAACATACTTGCATCCAGGATCCAAAATTAGTCATTTGCCTCACCTAAAAATGAAATCAGATAATTTACCAGTACTAGTAAATATTTGTTACCCAGCAGTGTTAGGTTATTGAGCGTGTTTCCTGGTGTATTTGTGGTGAATGGCATGGGACATTGGTTCTCATTCACTAATAATTGCATGGATTATTCTGTATTTGTACGCACAAGAATATCTCAAGGAAAAAAAAAAAAACGTTTGTACGTACATGAATTTGTTCTTAAAGGGGTCATGAACTGAGAAACCAAAATTCCCTTGATCTTTTGACATATAAGAGGTCATTGTACTATAAAAACATCCTGTGAGTTCCAGAACTCAACTTCATAAAGATTGAAACTAAAAGACTGTGTCGACTATATTGGATCCGACAGTAATGTCGCAACACACAAGTGTGATTGACTGTTTCCATTACGTAGTCACTATTGCTTTATCTTTGATTACAGATCGTTTGATTTTTAATGTAGAAATCTGTATCTTTATAAGCGGACCTTCGAGAACAGTACAAAATAAGAAACAAAGGCAGTTCAACATGGTTCTGATGTTAGTAAATCTGAAGTATTGTAAATGACCGGCCGCGTGCAGGAGGTTAGTCATTTGCATAAAACACGGCCAAACCATCTCCATATAAAGGATTTCCGCTTCGCTTTCATTAAAGCCTTTCGTCACTCTCGCCCATGGAAGCTTGTTTTCATCACAGAATAAAACAAAAAAATAATTGCGACTTTATCTCACAATTGACTTTAAGTCAGTTGCGAGATGTGAACTCACAATTGTGAGATAAAAAGTCACAATTCTTTTAAGATGTCTTATTCTGTGGCGGAAACCAGCTTCCACACTCGCCCGATCCTCGTGCAATGCCAAGAGTGTCATTCTCTCCAGTTATTACAGTAAGCACCTCATACATGCCAGCTGTACATATCTTTTCTCACTCTTCCACTGTATATGATGGAATGTATTTATGATTAAATGAAACTGTATTATTTGATAATTATATTATTATAGAATTTATATATGGATCGTATAATTCAAATAATGCAACATAATTATAGGATGCTAGGATGAACTATAACTTTACACGATTATAAGACCGGACAGAGTATGTGCTTTTTGCATACATATGATATCAATTGTTCTTTTATTTATTATATATATATATATATATATTATATATATATATATATATATATATATATATATATTTATATTTTGTAAATTTAGAATAAATTTTATTACAAAATATATAGTGCTGTCAAACGATTAATCGTGATTAATCGCATCCAAAATAGATTTTTGTGTACATAATAAATTTGTGTGTACTGTGTATATTTATTATGTATATATAAATACACACACATGCATGTTTATATTTAAGAAAAATGTATGATATGTTTATATATTAAATATATTTATATATAATATAAGAATATAAATGTATATACATGTAAATATTTACAAAATCTATACTGTATGTGCGTGTATTTATATATACATTATATACAAAGCACACATAAATATATTATGTAAACAAAAAAACGTTATTTTGGATGTGATTAATCTCGATTAATCGTTTGACGATATTAGAAATTTTGGTGATTTGTTCTTAAAATCAATCGTAATCATACGCAAACTTAGTGAAGGAGACCCACTGTGTCATTAACTGAAATTGTAATAATGTATTAGCTTATATGGTTGATCCCATATATTTATGTGTGTGTGTGTGTGTGTGTGTAGTGTTTTTTTTTTTTTTTAAGTCATCAAAAATTGTTTACTCCCATTTAACTCTTAACAGGTTAATTTTGGATCCTTTGCTCATTTCTGTTTTCCCTTTTGCTTTTTTAATTCCTTATGGACCAGATAAACCTTTTAGCCAGCATCATTTTATGCCGGTAAGAGTTCATTTACATCAGTATGATAAACATTTTCCTGAACATTCAGCTGTGCTCTTTGGTTAATCTCAGTTATTTGCTCTTTCAGCTGAGCAATAGCGACATGTCAGTGCCAACCATTCCACCCATCGGCATGGGTTTCAGCACATCCGATGGGACATTTGCGCAGGATTATCCACCACAGTTAGACCTTGCCAAGAACCCACTTGCTGATACCCATGAATTTAAACAGGCCTGTTCCTCATGCTACATTAAAACTGGTAAGTGGCAGTCATGCAGGAGTGTTGCTAGGCAGCGTTTCCATTGTATGACCTTTTAAAGATGCAAACACTGAGGTTTTGCATTAGGTTCATCATCACTTGATTGTATTTACAGGACCTGGAGTGCTGGATTACGCTTACCTTCCAGAGGACCACAAATGCAAAAAAGATTTGCTTTTGGGAAGAACCAAACATTCTGAACTTCCAGCATGGAAACTTATTCGGCCGAGACCCACTAAAAACCAGTACATGGGGCCTTATTATATTTGCAAAGGTAGCTGCAGTGATCTCCTCTGAGGCTTTATTTTACAGTTTCACAGATTATTTACTAAAATACTCAACAATAATGCTTTACAGATGTGGCGATTGGACAAGAATGCCGGTATCTTGGCCATTGTACCTTTGCTTATTGCCAAGAGGAAATTGACGTGTGGACGCTAGAACGCAAAGGCTTCATCTGCAGAGAAAATCTGTGTGATCCTTATGGATCTAAACCTAAGATCAATTTGACTGTGCCCAAAATCTTACAGGAGCACCATGGGATATTTCTGTTCCTCTGTGAGGTAAAACATGCCATTGTTTCAATGGCTTGCTTATTGTAGCTATGACTAACTGGAGGTCAGCTGACCAAAATAAATCAAGTTTATGATTAGCCCTTTTTCCTGTTGGGAGATTTGTTTTCTAGCAGCTCACAGTGTGTATTTAACTCAGCTTCTCATTTCATCATGGAACTGGAATGACCTGTTTTAAGAGCATTGGATTTTTAGTTTCTCTGTTTGTTTTTCGTCATTGCTGAAATTTGCATTGGTTTAAAGTTTAAAAAAGCTGTACAAATATCTAACGTGTGTGACTTGGTCTCTAGGTGTGCTTTGATCACAAACCCCGAATAATCAGCAAAACCAATAAGGACAACCCCAGTCTATGCTCTCACCCAGTGACAAAGCATTTGTTTGAGGAAAAGAAGTAAGCGTCTTTTCACTAAATGTGCAGATTCATGCTTTGCAGTGAATGCAGTTGGTCTGAATTAATGACTTCATCTGACCAGATCAGGGCTGGGCAATATATTCAGTGTTGTTTTGTTAAACCATTAAATTTCCTAAACATTGTCAGTAGGCCAACTTCACACCCACACCTTGTCATGACTTGTTTGAGAGTTGGTTACTTTTCATTTTAAGATGTCCTTGTTACAGTGTAATTATACATGTTATATTAATAAACTACATGTATTTCCTTTAGGGTTAGGGTTTGGCTTAGGGTTACTTGCATGCAATTATGCATGATTTATTGTTATTATAATAGGAAGTGCATGTAACATTTAACAAGGACGCCTTAAAATCAAGTCTTCTGACATGATTACAGTAGTCACACTACATACAAATCTAGTGTTAGATAGTATTAATAATATGGTATGAAAAAGATCAATTATTAAAAAGAAAACTATAGAATAATATTAATAAAATATCTACGATTATTAAATTTCATTAAGCATTTAAAATGTGATTATTTTTAAGTGGTGGTTTCTCACCCATTCAAGCCATTTCAGAGCATAGACAACATAGACAGTCAAATATGCAGTTTAGCAGTCTTTAGTTTTATTTGGTCTAATATTTTTGTATAAAGCCTTTTAGGGAGCCAGGTAGTGATGAGATTTTTTTATTTTTATAGTCTGTATTGCCTGGCCCTAGGTTAGACCTTTTTAAAGTGATGTCGCATTAACCCTTTTTTTTTTTCTCTCTTTTTTTTTTTCCTCAGGTGCCTTGTACACTATTTAAGGGACAAAACCATCAGATACTCCAAAATCCGTCCATACTTCCCTCATTGCCAGATGGATCTGTGTAGGCATGAGGTACGGTACGGCTGCCAGCGAGAGGATTTCTGCTTTTACGCCCACAGCCTCATTGAGCTCAAAGTATGGATGATGCAGAGTGAACAAAGTGAGCTGCCTCTCGGGACTCGAGAATTATCCGACATGAAGGCTGACAGGAAACGCTTAACTGTTGTGTTGGTCTGTTTCAGGTATCACACATGAAGGTATTGTCCAGGAGTCAAAGAAACACAGAAATATTGAAACATCTATTCATCCTCACATACAAATTTATAAATTATACATGCGTACTCACAGATAGTATACCTGCGAGAGATGTCTTATGTCATTTTTGTGCCAATCCCATAGGAGCTTCCACCGGCCCTGCGCAGATTTGGGCCAGCTAACCTGAAGATGCAGTTTGTATGTGCTCAGTGTTGGAGGAACGGCCAAGTCAGCGAGTCAGACAAAAACAAGAAGTACTGCAGTGCAAAGGCCCGGCATCCGTGAGTCCAGATCATATGATCCAAAAATGGAAATTCTGTCATCATTTACTCTTAATTCTGTATCAAACCCCACATAAGTTTTCTTTGTGGAACACGAAAGGAGAAATGCTCATGAAAGTGAGTAGAAGAATGTGAATCCCCTTTGATTTTATAGGTTAAAATGGCTAGCACGTTCTTCAGAAATGTTCCTTTGTTTCATGGAAGAAATAAAGTCGTACAGTTTGAGTAAACGTCCTTTAATTCGCAAAACTGAGATTTTGAGTTCAGTATTCTGATAACATCTCATCATGTGTCACTTTCTGTGGACCAGTTGGTCAAAAGAGAGACGGGTGGTTCTGGTTAGCTCTATTGAACGGAAAAAGTGGACTACAGTTCGACCGCTCCCAACCAAAAAGCCTATTCCTGCTCAGTTTGAAGTAGGTGTAATATTTTTCTTTAATGCTAAAAAGGTTAACCCTTGTTTTTAATACAAACTCAAATGGATGTTTTTTTTTCTCTTGAATGATTGTTGTTCCTGCATGTTTGCAGATTTGTTTGCATGTGGCAGCTGGCAAAAAGTGTCAGTACATTGGAAACTGCTCCTTTGCTCACAGCACAGAGGAGAGAGATCTGTGGACCTTCATGAAAGAAAACAATGGTAAGTTCACTATGCATCTAAATGCATTACAGCCATTTAGGGACAATATATACATTCTATTTAATTTGATTGCAGAATTGTTGCTCAGTGTAAGTTTTGCTGTAGCTTAGCTTTATTGGTCGAAATTTTCAGATGATGGCTTACAATAGAGTGAGAAGTGTTATGTAGGTTTTTTGTTTGTTTAAATTAATGTTTAATTAAAATATCCTAGCTTGCATTTCCTCCTAAACCGCTTTCCTGTTCTGTTGATATCAGTCAATATTAACCAACAGTCCGATAGCTGTAAACTTATTCATACACTACTGTTCAAATCTGGGGTCAGGAATATTAAAAGGTTTATTAAAAAAATCTCTCATGGTCACCAAGGCTGCATTTATTTGATCAAAAATGCAGTAAAAGTGTAGAATATTATTACTGTAGGGGAATTTACAGTTAACCCAAGGACCAGGTAAGATGAATGAAGACCAGCAGTCAGAGATGCAATCAACTGTAGAAAAATAGTTTGTAGGCTGCTCTGCATACACTCTCAATACAGCAGTAAATATACTCTAACAGAGGTGCCTAGCTAAGTTATGACTTGGGCAAAAATAATTCTGATTGGTTAAATCGTAGGAAAACAGATGTGCATAAAGTTCAAAGCATATATCCGAAGGTTATTTAGGTTCACACGCAATGTGTCACTCCCAAGATGTATATGTGGCCCCCATGCATGTGTTCATATGCGTATTTCATCCTGGGTGCGGTTTCTGAATCTTCCTGGAGACCAGTCCTGCACAGACAGATACTAACACACACACAGAATACACAACTTCTTCAAGGCTGGGTTGTTCAAACAAAACCAATCACCAATAACTATCCCAAAACAAACATACATAAATTAATTACTCTCACCCAGATATTTCATACAAAAAACATTATTAATTATTTTCTAATGTTTAAAGATGAGAAATAGACTAAATGCTTTAATTGTAAATTGATCCTGTAGATGAGAGGCCCTAATGACCTCTGTGACCTAAGCTGTCATAGTAAGTTAGAAGAATAAATGTGTGTTTTAATGTGTTGGGTGCTTTTCTCAAACCAAGGAGAGAGCATGTTCCAGTGAGAAGACTTGTTTTATTCAACACTATTCTATCTTCACATGGGAAATCTTTCAAATCATTTCATATTTCAAAGAATAATATTAATCACCAACTTAATAAACCACGAAAGGATATATATTGAATCTGTTATGGATTCCATAATACACCGCTTCATTACCATTTCCATTTTCAATTGTAATTTTATTTTAAACTTTATTCCTGTGATGCAAAGCTGAATTTTCAGCATCATTGCTCCAGATTATTCTGATCCAGCTTTTTGAACACCTGGCCCTCAGTGCTGACAGATGCTGATGTTGTGACTGATTTATCATGCATCCCTTGTGTTTGTGTTTATGTAGTTGCAGACATGGAACAGCTGTATGAAATGTGGCTGCAGTCTCAGAAGCCGGGCTGGAGCGAGGAGAGCAGCAGCGCTACACGAGAGAACGGCAAACAGATTCACATGCCCACGGACTACGCTGAGGAAGTGGTATGGAAACTTGAGCAGCATTCATATTTCCACACATCATCATCACGCTCTTCTGACTCTGACACAACCTTGGTCTATCTTAGAGTGCCCTGTACACACAGATAAGTAAATGACAAAACGCTGACTGTCAAGAACAGCACACACACACACACACACTCAGGGCTCTGTTTTATCTCATGTTGGCATGCGTTTGTCTGTTCTGCTGCGTCTCTCTGTTTTCACTGTCTTGGACTACAGTTTGGTGTTTAAAGTAAAAATGGTTGCACTTAAAAATTCATCTCGACCTCTGCAATGTGTTCCAGGGCATTGTGCTGCCTCTAGCTGTTTAAACACGTCCCATATGTAAAATGAATAAGGTAGAGCAGTGGTTCTCAAACCTGTCCTGCACATTTTGTATGTCTCCCTCATCTATCACACCTGATTCAACTCATCAGCTCATCATTAGAGGAGACTGCAGGACATGAAGTGTGTGTGTCAGATACAGGGAGACATCCAAAACGTGCAGCGCTGGGGGTACTTCATGGAGAGGTTTGAGAACCACTGAGGTGGAGTATAGTGAGTGAATATTAATTGTGAAATACAGATATTGCTTTTGTAACCTTACTGGGAGCATTGTGTCGTAACTTAATAAAAATTCATGAGTCATGTTAGTTCTCCAACTGATTAGCAACTCAAGATCTGTATTTCAGGCAGTGAGTTTGACCTACTTGGCCAAATGTCAAATTATGCAATTAATATTCATGAGCAAATCCTTCACCCTTATAGGACTTTACAAGTAAATTACAGCATACAGACTATGAAAAATCATGAGGTGGTTCATGTTTAGCTTATAATTTGTATTAATATATTTAAAACGTATATTATGCAGTAAATAACCATTTTAAATTATTGAAGTTTTCATCTATATTTGAATGTTCGTTAACTAATAATCCTTGAAATATTTATATAATATTTGTTAATGACTAATAGAATTTATTCCAAAAAATTATAAATATACACCATCATTCAAATATTTGGGATCAGCAGGATTTTTTGAATTTTTATTTGGCAAGGACAAATTATTTGCTTTACCATCACTTTTGATTAATTAATGCTACAAAAGATTTTCAAATAAATGCTTTCTATTAATCAGATAATCCTGGAAAAAAATGCATTACGGTTTCCACAGAAATATTAAGCAGCACAACAGTTTTCAACATTGATGGAATGTTTCTTGATCAGCAAATCATCATATCAGAATGATTTCTAGAGAATAAAGTGACACTGAAGACTGGAGTAATGATGCTGAAAAATCAGCTTTACATCACAGGAATAAATTACATTTTAACAAATATTCATATGGAAAAATTATTTTAAAAAATATATATACATCAAGTTTTAAATCAAAAAAATAAAATTAAAAAATAAAAAAATAAAAATAAATAATATTACACATATACATATATAAAAATATATATATATATATATATATATATATATATCTATATATATATATATATATATATATATATTGCACATTTTCTTTTCTAAAAGCGACTGAATACATTCCTCAATCTCTTAATGCTGTTTCATCAGGCTGGGAACCATTGCTGGTTGTGTGGGAAGAACTGCAACAGTGATAAACAGTGGCAGCAGCATATCACCTCCGAGAAGCACAAAGAGCGAGTGTTCAACTCCGAGGACGATCAGAACTGCTGGCAGTATCGCTTCCCCACAGGAACCTTCAGAGTTTGCGAACGGTCAGTCTAGCACCACTCATATCACATGAACCCTTAACAGCCGTCGCTGACAGATTGGTTTCTACTCGCTCCAGGTTCCTGATGGGCACCTGCACGGAGGAGGAGCTTTGTAAGATGGCCCATGGAGATGAGGAGCTGAAGGAATGGAAGGACAGAAGAGAGTTCCTTTTGATGAAACTTGCCAAAGCCAGAAAAGATCACTTGATAGCACCAAACGATAATGACTTTGGCAAATATAGTTTTCTGCTTAAAGATATTAAGTAATGTTTTAATTAATCTGAATCTGTTAAAGCAGGGTGTTCCGGAACTATGATGTCTTGAGTTCAGTATTGAATCGGGCGAGCGTGGTGTGACTCTCCATTGAAGGAGGACATCCTCCTCCTTGGGTTTTCACAGAAAGCACAGAGCTGGCCTTGTGTTCATAGTAATCAGGCTTTGTTGCTTTTATCACCAGTTAAAAATAAACGCACCATCGCCTTTTATGTTTCTTTTATTAAATAGCACACATCAGATCACCTTTCAGGACTGGATTTTGCTCTTGAAACCCAACTGCAGAAGGCAAGAACTAGCGCATCTGAGATTCACGTGTCAAATTCCGCCTTTTTTCTTCTTAACCGCGGTTTGTTTTGGAATGTTGGGTCCTGAATCTCTGTTATTCTACATCCGCACCGAATTACTTTACTCTGTTGTGTGTTTGCTGTGTTAATGCCTATTGGTATAATATATGGACCAACATAAACACAATAAACTCGTATTCTTTTCAGTGTCTGTAGTTCCTTAAAGTAAATCGGCGAGGAAGTAATACCATAAGAGTGTATTAATGAAAACGGAAAACAGAAATTGGCATGCTGTAGTAGGCGAATTATGTCAAGACTTGTTTTATCCACTAGAGGGAGACAGAATAAGCGATACAGCTTCCATTATGGGCTGGATCTGCTGTGCATTCCCTGTAATAAATATTTCATTTCAATTTAAATGCTTGTTTGATCTAATAAAACTGGTGTATGCTAGTGTCTTTTTAAGTTATATTCAGCAAGCATGTGTTTAGTAAATCAAAGCAGTAAAATTACAGTAAAAATGCTTACAATGTTACCATTGATTTCTATTACAAATAAATGCTGTTCTTGAGCAGCAAATTAGAATTATTTCAGAAGGACTCTGGAGACTGAATTAATGATGCTGAAAATTCAGCTTTGCCACTCCAGAAATAAAATCAATTTTAAAATATATTCAAATGAAAAGTTACTTTTAACCAATTATTTCACTTTTTTTTTTCAAAATCTTACCAAGTTAAAGTATCAGTTAAAATCATAAATTTTAATGTTTATTTGTCATTCCAAATAAAAGACTTTGTTGACGCACAAGTTGCAAAAACTATTTGACAAACTAACTTTCAAGCAATACCGATGAATAGATTTTACACTCTGCACATGCTTAGAAATGTGTGGGTTTTTCTTCACAGTTCTGCACTGAACATAATGTGGATTGCCTTCATCTGAGCTTGTTAGATGCATCTAAAGTGTCCCCATCTGCCTTGTGTTGTTATACACTGGCAGCAAGTGATTACAATAAAGTACTGTGGCCATCTTATAGAGCTTTAACTTAAGAAAGAAAAAGAACCTTTGCATTAGGTGTTTTTGGACCAAAAACGGGAAGTGTTTCCAACACAAACAAACCAGTATGACTAATACATGCTATACTCTGAAACTAGGGAAATATACTGGGCTAACTTCTTTTGAAAGAAAACTGTCTATAAATGCTTATCACTTATGCAGAATATTTAAAAAGTTAACTGATGAGTTAGGACTTCCATTTAAAAGTTGCAAATGCATATAAAACTCACAATCAGGCATTTGCCTAGTAACAGGTTTTATTGTTCAGTACAGTCAAACACTGGACAGACACACTGGCTGGAGTGACAAGCTATATACTGAGTGCTTCACTCATGAAAGGTTGCTTTTCTCAAATATGCAGATTAAATTAACATGCATGTACTGTCCTTGTTTATTTCTGTATATTGAACAGTACATAATACACACGAAAAAAATCTCCCGACTTCAAATGTATGACAGAACCCAAAACATCAGCAACATCAATGAAATCATTTTAGCTTATTTCAGGCTTCATCATCTACTTCCCTATATGTCTGACTGTTGATTTTGCCCCATAGACAACATTTGCATGAATACTGTAGAAAAATAAATCATTTCTCTCACTTTCATCTTGCATGTACAAACAGCAAACACTGTGATATCACAAATACATTCGGAATTCATGAAACAAAAAATAATACTATGAAGGAACAGGTTAAAAACACGAGACAATGACTTTTTTTAGTATCCAGTTATGCATTAAGCCATCTATAAAAATAATATCTATACTTTCAAATGATTTCCCGCGATGCAGAAATGTGCTCAACCATGAAAAACGAACGCCTCTGGGGTCACAGTAATATAATAAAAAGACCTCAGTCATTGGCTTTCGTTCTTATTGTGGTTTCCCAGCAGGTTTAAACCAGAATCAGCAAACGCAGTTTACAAAATCACTTGTATGTCACATTAAAGATAAAAAGTGCTAATGAAACCATGATTCTAAACATGTCTAAATATAATGTAAGAGCTTTTAAAAGCCAGTTTACATAATTTGGCAAGTTATGGTATCCTGAAATACTTATTTGTAATGAAAAACGTTTCTTTTGTATTGCAATTCAACATTTAAAAATAAAGGTTCAAAAAGGGAGTTTTCACAGCAATGCCATAGAAGAGCCACTGTTTTTGTTTCCCAAAAAACATAAGTGAACAATTCTTAAAATAACTGTTTTTTTTACTATAAAGAACATTTTGTGTAATGGAAAAATTCCATGGATGTTAGAGGTTCTTCATGGAACCACAGATATGCATAAAGAACCTTTATTTTTAAAAGTAAATGGAATGAACTGGATGAAAAACTTGACATGGTTTTGAAGTCAGTCCATTAAAACTCATGTTGAATTTCTTAATCCCAGAGCCAGCTCTGGATGAAAAAAATAAAATAAAGTAAAAACACCACCAAAGAAATAAGAATCATTTTGATTTCGCTTCAGAACGCAGTTACGGCTTTACAAACAGCACTGCACAAAACACTGACAGTCATCGATTTCACATTATAAAAGGGCTCTACCACCACAACATGGGCGGGGAAAAATCAAGTCAAAGCAACTAGACAACTGCATGCACTAGGTTCATTTCAATGTTGATTGACACTGTAAGGTTTAAAACTCTTTAAAACTGACAGAGTCTACAAACACGACACAGTATGCATTGTGAAGGGAGATGAGAGGACTTAGGTGTGGCTCTCGGTGCCATTAGGGGTGAGCTTGGTCTTGTGCTCCACCCGCGGGCCTTTAGCCGAATACTGCACCAGCAAGAAGGGCTCCTTGGTTTCACCTTCACCAACAATGCTTTCCTCGTCTTCAGACTGACTGAGGCGCTGCAGCCGCAAGTAGCACCAACAACCCAGAATTAAAGCCCCCAGTGCGGCAATGGCAATGAGTATTACAATAATTGTGACGACCCCGGTGGTGGGGCTATGGTCTGTGATAGACATCCTGTCAGTCAGAAGTTCAACAGCAGGCCTTCAGCCGTCCACGAGAGGCAGTTCTGCAGAGTTTGTGTAGGTCAGGGCTACATCTGAAAGACATTACAACCAGGATTATTCCTCAATAAGCACACATTCTGAGAAGCTTCCTGAACATTTTCTCACTAGAGATATTAAACGGCTTCAAAACATTGCTTTATGAAGCATCGAAACCTTTGCAAATTGTTCCTTTCAAAGCACTTACCAAACCGCCAAAATCATGTGATTTCAGCCATCTAGGCTTTGTTACATCATAACAGTTCAGACATTTCTCTAGTAATCCCTATAACCACATGAACCAGTGTCTATATTGCTTTACCTAAATTTGTGGACATTTTAATGATAAATCAGACAAAACAAACCTAGTTTAATAATAACACATATGAATGGCATTACATGATTTGTTAATAGTATGTATCAGATTAAGCTTCCAATAAAACACTTGCAGTTGGTTTGTAAAGGGTGTTTTTGAGCATGTTGGCCTGAGTTTTCGTGTGTCGTTTCGAGCAGTGAATCGTTTTGCTCAGTAATTGGTTCAATTGATTCGAAGTTTCGAAACGGTTCGTCTCTCCCATCGTTAGTTCTCACTCATTCTTGAGAAATTGGAGGAACAATTTCATACAGCTTTACCAGCAGTCACTGCTCAGGTCATGGTTTCCTTCAAGAAGCCACAGGTTATGCAACGCTATAAGCATCTTGCCCACGCAACAAAATGTTAAATGCGCTCGTGCTTGAATTGATTCGAGAGGCACGAGGCCCTTCCGCTTGCACTAACGCGAGCTCGCTACAACGCGTTACAACGTTAATTCAACACACAGCTAACTATCTACTGCAGCAAATATCGTTGCAGTCGTTTATTTTTTATTTATTTATTGCCCAAACGGAAAGACAGCATTCATTTGCTCCCAAACAGTAGTGATTTATATGCGATCTACACGAGCCCTGAAAGGAACAAACCGTTTTTTCTTAACAATTACTGACATAAAATTAAGAAAAAGGATCATTTAAAGTGAAGCTTACCAAAGCCAGGCCGCTTTTTATCAGAGAATAACGCTTATGTACGTTTTGCAAACCATTTCGTGCACTGGCGCGAGCTGACAGCTGCATAAACACTCCGTCTGTCTCCAGAGATCCAGCTGTTATGTTATATACAGTAACATCGAAAGCCAGTCGCTTACATTTCTAGCCCGAGCAGATAAATAAATAAATAAATATAGCTTGTCACTGTACAGGAAATGAGATCAGGGCTGAAAAAAGGGAAATATCCAATCACATAGCCTAAAAGCAATGCTGTTTATAGAGGAGGTGCTCTGACAGCGGATGTGAAACAGATGGTCTTCCTATGCGCGGCGTTGGTTCTGCATTCACAGACAAATGGAAAGAGATTAATTCATGTATTTGTTTGTGAATGTGAAACATTGCATATTGCTAAATCGTACCACGTACAGACACGCACATGTTTTGCACTGATCGATAAGTTCTGCAGAAGCCATTTTCACTGAATAATATGTGAGAATGATAAATACAGAAAAGGCAAAACACACACCATTTTAATAATATTAATTAAAATAAATTAATTTTATTATACAAATAATAACATACCAAATGTTTTACTTTTTTACTTATAAGACTTTCAAAGAGTGGACGTGAAAATGCACTTTTTATTTATTATTATTATTATTAAGTATTATTAGGTATTTATTATTATTATTATTTTCTACTACTGAAATTTTATACATATGCATGCACTTGCAAATAAACTTATTTTTATTTAAAAAAAAACAGTAATAAAAAGAAATTACACATACGCTAGCCAGGCCAAAAGTTATGTTATTCATATAAAAGTTGTTTAATATAAATTGTTAACCAACAATAGGATACACGATAGACACATAGACAAAGCAGTTGCTAGCCGAACTGAGTTAAACTACGTGAAAATACACGCTCAAGCCTGCCGCACTGTGGTTTTCTGCGCGTCTAATCGCGCATTTACGGTATGGATGCTTGGAGCGGTCAAAATGGATGGAAAAACGTTCAATTACGAACCTTAAAATTTAAAGGGTTTCAGTTCACCCGTAAACCAAATTGAAAATTCTGTCATTTTTTTTATTAATCACCCTCGTGTCGTTTCAAACCAACGTGAAGACCAAGTCGTTCATCTTCGGAATCAGTTGTTTTTTAGTAATTGGTTTGAAAAACGATTATTTAACTCAGAAGGTCTTTTTTAAGTGGAATCTGGATAGGCTCAATTTAATTTTCCAGTAACTCCCAAAGAATTCTGTCTGACCCTCCATAGGGACTCTGTAGTTCATCCAGCAGCAACGCAACTGATTTGACCACATGTTCAGCTCCATAGTACAGGAAGAATGTGTAGCAAGGGAGATCTGTGAATTAATCCATGTGACATCACCCACCCCCCAGGGACATCCCTGTGCCCTCCTTCTCAGAATTTCCTCAACAGCTAAAATTCTCTAATGTTATCCATTGCAGTCATGCTTGACAAAAAGATGGCCGTGTACGACGCATAGAAAACTAATCCAAACTAAAGAAGGTCCAAATGCAGGATTTAGGTTTTTCATGCATGACAGGCCGCCACATAAGCCGCAGAGAAAGCTACTACACTATATAGAAAAAGATAATAATTTCAGAAGCACAGATGTGATTCTGCTACCAATCTGGTCCAAATGCAGGATTTAGGTAATAAAAAAAATTTAATTCCAATTGCCAAATAACATGCCAAATAATGCCCACCTGCTTGCTTTTCTGTTTAATTTAACAGTGTTTTTGTGAACATAGGCTAAACTTTATTAACAAATAATTGTAACACCTTACAATAAGGTTCGATTAGTTAATGTTAGTTAATGTATTAAAGTGTATTAACGGGGCCTGCAACTACCATATATATATATATATATATATATATATATATATATATATATATATATATATATATATATATATATATATATATGTATAATGTACAAAAAAAGTATTCACAAAAATTAAAATCAATATTCAAGTCATAAAAATATCCTGAAATTGTATTAGCTATTTATGTCCTGATGTAAAATAGCAGTAAATAACTATTCTGATGTAGCTTTATGGTCCTTTTAGGGTTAAAGTACGTTAATATTTTGGGCAATCTATTGAAAGTATCAGCAAAAGTATAAAGAAAACGCCGTCATGACAGCTTCTTTCCATCTATTTTGACCGCTCCCAGCACCCATACCGTAAGTGCGCGATTAGACGCGCAAAAACAAAGAAAAGTGCTTAGAAGTGTCTACACTGCCAGAAAAATAAAGACGACGACAAAGAAAAGTGCAGCTGGCTTGATCGTGTATTTTGACGACAGACCTGTACGTCATGTGACCAAACACGGAGCTTGGAAAGTCTGTCTCACATTTAACAAAAAAAAAACAAACAAACCTCTCAGTCGCATTTTACTACATCTATCGAGGTATACATATTGGCGTTATGTACAGCTCTAGTGATATAACGTGTCCAGTTTTGGTCTGCTCATAAGAGAGTTCAGCCCGCCCATCTCTGTTGCGGAAATACAGCGAGTGCGTAACAAAATAAAGAAGCAGGAAACGTTTTTTTCGGATCATTCCGTGTGTTTCCAAGAAAACGACGAAACCCGTAAGTGTTATCTTCCAAGCTATTTTTGCTTTGTTTTGAACGAGCGTCGCCTTATCGTTGTAAGCCTACCGACTCTGAGAACTTTTATTGCTCGTGTTGAAGGTGCTATTTGTAGTTTGCATGTATTTCAAAAGCGCATGAGATTGCCTCAGATAAGTAAAGTTCCGTGACGAATTGGGCAAGACTATGACTATCGGTACAATATAATAACCTTATATTTACTAAGAAGCTATGTTTTTTTTAAAATGTTTTTAAAGCACCCATCGAGGCCATGGCAAGCGCACCCCCATTGGAGACATCCACACTTGTGGGATACCCGCCTCCTCCCTCGTATGAGGAGGCACTGGGATCAAACCCACAGTACCCACCGATGCCCTATGCTCCGGCTCCGGCTCCAGCTCCAGCTCCAGCTCTGGATATGAAGACATCTGTGCCTCCGTATCCAACACAAGCCTACTGCCCCATGTATCCACCACCACCAGCCCAACAAGGTCAACCTGTCACCAGTCCTGTTGGTAATGGCCCTAATTCCACCGTGGCTTTTTCTGATTACACATTTTAAACTCGTGTTTACCAAAAAAAAAAAAAAAAAAAAAAAAAAAAAAGGTTGTATACATCACTCAAAAGATAAGAAATAATGTAGAGATTTTTCTAAAGACTAACCTGGTCGACTTCTGTCCCATCGACTGGTGGTGCTGTTGATTGTCCACGGAAACCACCTCGGACAAGCTGAAAACAGAAGCTGGTTGAACCTGTTTTTTCCTGTTGAACCCCTAGCATAATTAGGTGTTGTTGTTTTTTTTTTTTGCGTTTTCAGGCTTGGCAAGTAGTTTCAGATTTGCATTTATCCTGTTGGCCTCACTTCTTTTACATGCATATTTGTTTTATTTATAATTTGTTTAAACTAGAAAATAAGTAATTAAATTAATAAAGCAATTCATTTTTAATATTTATTTATAATTTATTTAAATGTAAGCAATTGTTTCTTTTATAAAAGGAATTACTTTTAATATATATCATATTTTTCATTTTTAAAAAGAATGTATTCATAATTTAAACAATTCTTTGAATTTGCCTTTAATATTCTCCAAAACTATAAAGTACAGTGACTTAAAAACTAATACAGTAAGGGTCAGGGTCACTGTGAACAGGAATCAATTGAAAGAATGAGCAAACCTATAAAGAAAATATTTTTTATAAGTGTTTGAAAATGGGACGTGATGTGAAAATGCTAGAATGCTCTTTTACGATTGGGGTGAATTTGCCTTTCATTTTATCCAAAACTATACAGTAAAAATACTTGAGAATTGTTTCAGTAATAGACAGGTTCACTCTGAACAGGAATAAATTGCAAGAATGAGCATTAAGGAAACCCGTTAAGGAAAGATTTTTACGAGAAAGTGATTTTATGAGTAAGTTTGAGAATGCACGTTGATTTATTTTGAGTGATTTATTTAAAATTATTTAAATGTAAACAACTATTTAATTTAATTTTTCTTTATAAAAGGAATGTTTTAAATGTGTGTGTGTGTGTGTGTATATATATATATATATATATTATATATATATATATATATATATATATATATATATATATACATACAGGTTCTTGTCATATATTTAGAATATCATCAAAAAGTTGATTTATTTCACTAATTCCATTCAAAATGTGAAACTTGTATATTATATTCATTCATTACACACAGACGGATATATTTCAAATGTTTATTTCTTTTACTTTTGATGATTATAACTGACAACTAAAGAAAATCCCAAATTCAGTATCTCAGAAAATTTGAATATTACTTAAGACCAATACAAAGAAAGGATTTTTAGAAATCTAGGCCAACTGAAAAGTATGAACATGAAAAGTATGAACATGTACAGCACTCAATACTTAGTTGGGGCTCCTTTTGCCTGAATTACTGCAGCAATGCGGCGTGGCATGGAGTCAATCAGTCTGTGGCACTGCTCAGGTGTTATGAGAGCCCAGGTTGCTCTGATAGTGGCCTTCAGCTCTTCTGCATTCTTGGGTCTGGCATATCGCATCTTCCTCTTCACAATACCCCTTAGATTTTCTATGGGGTTAAGGTCAGGCGAGTTTGCTGGCCAATTAAGAACAGGGATACCATGGTCCTTAAACCAGGTTCTGGAAGCTTTGGCACTGTGTGCAGGTGCCAAGTCCTGTTGGAAAATGAAATCTACACCAGGTGTGTTCAATATTGAACCTTTTCACAATATTCTAATTTTCTGAGATACTGAATTTGGGATTTTCCTTAGTTGTCAGTTATAATCATCAAAATTAAAAGAAATAAACATTTGAAATATATCAGTCTGTGTGTAATGAATAAATATAATATACAAGTTTCACTTTTTGAATGGAATTAGTGAAATAAATCAACTTTTTGATGTTTTATTCATCATTTAAACCATTCTTTAAATAAATGTTTAATATTTAATTTTATATATAATTTGTTTACATTCAAACAATTAATTTTTCTTTATAAATGTTTAATATTTAATTTTATATATAATTTGTTTACATTCAAACAATTAATTTTTCTTTTATATAAAAGATTATATTGAAAATAAAAATATTTTGTCGGCTAGATCTTACATTACATATTTTAACAGAAATACATTCAATAAAAATAATTTTCTTAGCCTTACATCTATTTACCATGTTAATTATTATTATAATTTTTTAATTAGTTTCTTTGGTAAACATTTTGTAAACAAAGCAATTCCATCGACTAAAATCTACACACACTGGGCCTCATTCATGAAACACGAGCAGAATTTTTTTTTGTGTAAATCGTTCGTAAAGCTGTTCTGACGTAAACTTTCAAATTCATGAAAATGTTTGTATTTTCAAAATGTTAGTTGATAAGAAAGAAATGAACACCTGCTCCCTACACCGTGTAAATGGTGCGTAAAACGTTCTGTGTTCTTTTTGGCAAACTGATGAGACTGAATTCTGATGCACTGCCATAATAATTACAAGTTCATTTGCCCTTGCCCTCTTTTTGAATTTTATTATTTTTTATTTTTTTAATCTGTAATGAATTCATTAATTTTTTAATTTTAATTTATTTATTTATTTTTGCAGCTGAGTTGTTAATTGTAAAAGGCAGTGCTCGTCACTGTCACTGTTTACCCGGCCGTAAATAGAGGAGGGACGGGACAAATACCGAAACATCCTACTTGTACAACGACTGCCTACAATAATTTTGGTTTGACTGTATATTTAATTTTTACAGAGAAGACTATGCAGTGCTATTTTAGATTTGATTATTTGGTTTCTGCACCTGGACACCTACAAACTTGAAAAAAACTTAAACAGTGTGTAAATAGCACAAATAAATAAATACAAATTAAACAATTTCAAACAGGACCCACTGGTACAACCTGCACGGGGCCTCACAAACCTCAGCTAATATAATAAAGCAATATAACTGCTTTATTATATTTAGTAAAATTCTTAAAAATTAGATACTAGTAGGCTAATACGTTGCCGCCGTTAATATTCCATACCATAGCAACTAAAGCGTCTCAGCTGGAAAAACGCTGTGCCACCAAACCATTCTCAAGCACCACCAGCCGGTCGTTTTAAGAAGAGCGCCTGACATTTTTCCAGCTGGCTAAAAACTCTTTGGTGGTCACACATTATTGAATATTTATTGTTAGGCGTATGGCCTATTAGTCTTTTTTTGCATCTATGCAATATACTGGAGCCAAAGAAAAAGTAGACCAGAATATTCCACAGCGTTCCTGGA
Source organism: Cyprinus carpio (assembly GCF_018340385.1). Classification (NCBI taxonomy): domain Eukaryota; kingdom Metazoa; phylum Chordata; class Actinopteri; order Cypriniformes; family Cyprinidae; genus Cyprinus; species Cyprinus carpio. Next base: position 18,522,296 of record NC_056599.1, on the reverse strand, counting down.
CACGCAATTTTCGTAGCTGTAATTCATAGGCGGGGATTATGCTAATTGTGAATGAGTGTGCACGAGCGCCCTATTTACGAATGATTGGACTTCAGTAACATACACAGGCTTAACTATCAAATCGGACATTTGCAAAGAGTTTGTGAATCCGGAGGAGAGTTTTCGGGAAGGTCTGTTTTACGCACAAATTACTCCGAATTTACTCCTATATTTACGCAAGTTTCATGAATGAGGCCCACTGATTCCAGCACATCCTTTTTGTTAAGACCCTGATATTCAAACAGTTCATGTATAAGAAACCTATGCAGCACAGTATTTCTAAGCGTTCTTGTTTTTGTACCGTAGTATCTGTGCAGACCGTGTACGTTCAGCCTGGTCTGGTGTTCGGGAGTGTCCCAGTGCAGGCACATTGCCCAGTATGCTCACAGAACGTGATAACTCGCCTGGAGCATACATCAGGAGCATTAGCTTGGCTCTCTTGTGCAGGCCTGGCCATCTTTGGGTAAGATGAAACATTACATAACATACACTCTTATGGTTTTCTTCTTTCGCACAAAGACATTCCTCTGATTGTTCTGTTCTTACCTCTCATGTTCTAGTTGTATCTACGGCTGCTGCCTGATTCCCTTCTGTGTGGACAGCCTGAAGGATGTGATACACCACTGTCCGAACTGCAGCAGCGTTTTAGGAGTCCACAAGAGAATCTGAAGCAGCTGCAGAACATGTGAATGAGTTGTGTAACATGCCACTTTGCGTTTATAATGGGGAAAAGTTACAGTCAGTTCATTCCTTAGCAATAATTAATCTCATATCTGTGCCACCGACAAACTTGACAAGTATTCAAACATATGCGCACACACACACATATATACTTTAACATACTTGTCTTTTCATTGTAAACTGTGATTTGACCAAAAACTAACTTTAATCTTTTTTTAAATAATTATATCACAATTGTGAAGAAATCTTTGTAGCATTAGATTTATGCATAAATATTGGAATTATTTTCAATTCTTCTTTCTGTAATCAAACTGAAGTAGAGAGATATTATAGAAATAAATATGTATATGCTTTCGCACTTAAATGCCCTGTATGTTCTGCATATGTAATGCAATTTCTGTTGGTTCCATCTGTTTACTTGTCAAATATTATAAGTGCTGCACGAGAATGAAAACAAATGCATCAGTCTCATGAAGCAAACGAGGATCTGCTGGAGATCTTCTACTTCATAGATCCAGTTTTTCCTGTGAATCAAAGCATTTTCAAAAAGATCTGTCATCTGTGTGACTGGATGACACCAATAACCATGACATATTTACCTGTGGAAAAAAAATAATAATTCTGAGAACTCCCAAGAGCATGCAGATTCTGACTTAGTGGACTGTTCGCTCACGTGACCTAAATTATATTCATGAGTTGTGTTTTTGTCATTTGGAACATAGATATGTATCTAATACGCAATTAACTAAACTAACCATATTTTATTCACTTTTTGTAAATTTTTCCCTTTGTCAACAAGGAAACAGTGAAAGTATGTGCTTGAACATCAGAAAAAAAGGTTGTCCTCAAGAAGCCTAACTAACTGTTATAGGAGCTGCATTTAAAAAAGGCTACTATACCAGGGCTCGGGCAGGGGTTTCCTTTGGACACAATGTTAATGCCGCTGACGACAAAGCTGCTGGTGTTGTGTCGAAGTCTGTTTCCCGTTCAGTGTTGCCAACTAATTTTCAGGGGAAGTTGCTAAAGGAAGGTTGATTTGTTGCGAAAAGTTGCTAAATGATGTTGTGATGTCATTGCGTGATGACGTCATTACACAATCACAACGCAAAATTGTCAAATCTCAGCAAAAACAAAAATATTTTATATGTTAATTTAGATTTGTTCGTAACAATATAAATGCATAATATAATATTAAAATATAAATAACTATTTTTAAATACATAGAATTATCGAAAACTTACACATTTTTGAACGATTACAATTTAAGTTTTTTTATTATTATTATTATTATTAGCTAGTAAAAAAGTAAATTACACATTCTGAACAATTATACTTAACTGTCACCCATCCCCTCTGTGGGACGCCCAAGTTTACTTCACTATTTTACAATTAAATCCAAATCTAATCATGACAAACTATTTATCGTTGGAAATGTTTAAGACTCCGAAATAGATACTTTACCACTGTATTGGTTAAAAAATATGTAGGAAAAGTTATAGATTAATTTATGACAAGACTGCACCTCAAAAATCTACATAACAGGAGTTCTGACCTTTGTCACAAAAAGTCTTCTTCCTTGCCTTTTTTTCTGTCACACTTTAGAAATCATCAGAAATTACATATCAATCGAAAACTTAAAATCTCAAAATTCATCCTTTGAAAACCATTTTAAAATCAGACATTGCATTACCATGAAAATGGTACATCAATATCACGTTACAAAATGTTTTCATTCATGAATTATAAAAATTTAAGTCTGGATAGCACTTTCAGGTCTATGTTCAAAAATGTGAGTGACAATTAAAGGGGTCATATGATGCAATTTAAATTTTTTTCCTTTCTCTTTGGAGTGTTACAAACTCTTGGTGCATAAAGAAGATCTGTAAAGCTGCAAAGACTAAAGTCTCAAATCCAAAGAGATATTCTTAATAAAAGTTTAGACTCATCCACGCCCTCCTAAAACGGCTCGTTCTAACACGCCCCCACATCTCTACGTCACTATGTGGGAAGATTTGCATAAAGCCGCCCAAATGTTCACACAAAGAAAGAAGGTGTAACTTTGATTCTCACTGTTGCCACTGCTGCCATGTTGTGGAGACGCTGTGTGTTTTATTGTGAAAGCAAAACTACTTTGTTTGATCTTCCAAAAGATGACACAACTAGAAATCAGTGGTTAAGTTGTATTTACAACACTGTTCCAGAACAGTTCAACCCAAATATTCAGATGTGTGCAGCACATTTTATGAAGGATTGTTTCCTGATCCTGGGAGAGAAGACTAAAATGCCGTCTGTTCTGACTCACAGTCTGTAAGTATGTTTTCATATGTAAAGGATTCGCCACTGATGATTCAAACGCGAGTTTTGAGCAGTGTAGAGCAGCGGTTCTCAATTCCAGTCCTCGCGTTCCCTGCTCTGCACATTTGTATGTTTCTCTTTTAACTTCAGACGTTTGTTCTATTCGAACGTAAGTGCCCTGCCAAGTGGACATCACAGGATATTCCGCCATGATTCCAGTTAGAAGCGAACATATGTGTTCCATTCAAAGTGCATTGAAGTGTGCGAGACGTGAATTTAAAATGTATTTATTTAATCACTGCATTTATTTTTGTTAAATGTTAGCCAAAATCATCACAATTTAAAGAACCACTTAAACTACTTCAGTCTGTGTGCAGTGAATTTATTTAATACACGAATTTTACAATTACTGAAATGAACTTTTCCACGACATTCGAATTTATTGATGTGGGAGGAGATTGGCCAGTAATGAATTTCAGGTGCGAATGGTTAGTAATGTGACCAGGAAAGTATAAAATAGTTGTTGCATTGACGGTAGGATTGGCATGTTCCTGAAGTTGTGCTCGATGTTTAGCCACTTAACCCTGGTTCTCGACGTACAGCCTTATAACTTCCTTGTGCTCGACGTGCAGTTTTTATCCTTTTGTATAGGTATATGGAGTTATGAGCTGTGTGAATTGTTTGCGTTGAATGGTTGATTATTGAGTGCCTAATTATATTTTTATGATCTCTCTTTTCTAGGCTGATTTATTAAGAGGTTTTACACTGTCAGGAAAGTGGGGCAGGCAAACATTTATTGCTGCAGTACCTTCAATGGGCTGATGGCTGTGTTGGAATGCTGAATATCCGGTAAATGCAGTATATTACATTGAGGCCAGTTTGGTTATGAGTTTGATGCAATTAATAAACTTCCTTTGTGGATGTGGTTAATATTTGTGCTCTTTGTTTATAGTATCTTCTCTGTATCTATCATGTTTGGTCTTGGGATTAAGCGCTGAGATTGGGTAACTGTGCTGAAGTTGTACTTTTGTTAAAGTATGTTTTGTTGTTCTTTTATTGCGGGTTATATTGATGCGTATTAACTTAAGTTGTGTGTGTGTTGGGTGTTTTTTTTTTTTTTTTTTTTTTTTATTTATTTTTTTTAAGCTTGATGTGTTAAATATTTGTCATTTTGTATGATATTGCTCTCCTCTTGTTGTGTTGCAGTGTGTAGTGGCTTTGTATAGGGCCGGGCCTGCATCGGCACTTAACCTCCCCGGGTTTAGGTGATTTGGGTGGAGTGGCACTGCTGTGTGGTGTGTATTACCTAGATGGTTGACACTGAAATGGTGTTTTGAAGGTTACTCTTTGTTTGCGGTGTATGCTGTGGGTCTTCTCTTTTCTTCTGTCTCTTACAGGTGATAGGCGGTGCATAAGAGCAGGCCCGACCCTCCTTGCCATTGAGGAGAGCTATTTTCTACTGTTGTGGATTTTATTATTGATGCATGGTTTTTTTTTTTTTTGATTTTTTTTTTTTTAATGTTTTGCTTAGGAATAAAATTGTGATTCAACCAACTACGTTTACGGTTTTAAAAAAAATTAATACTTGATTTGTGGAGGGCTCCTCCTGCCCTAAATAAGGAGGTGGCGTAGTCAGTTTATAGTTTCTTACACTACATTGAGATGCACCTGTATGTGTTTCTGGGTGCTCCTCAAACAGCTGCATCCTACCGAGGCTGCGTCCTTCCTAGTTCAGTCCTTCAGAGTCTTGTAGGATAGAGTCCTCCTTAGCATTAAACGCTAGGAGACAGGGCTGTCCAAACTCAGTCCTGGAGGAGCCGGTGTCCTGAAGAGTTTAGTTCCAACCCCGATTAAACACCTGAACCAGCTAATCAAGCTCATACTACTAGGCATACTATTATCCTAATAATATTTAATATAGAACAAAAGGTTTTTTTTTTTTTTTTTTTTTTTTTTTTTTAAACTTTTTTGAGCAACTGGGACAGCGACACACGTCTCCCGGAAATCCTGTATAATTCAACCAATCTGATGACGACTTCGAAACTCCTAAAGTGTTTCTACTTGTGTGTGTGTGTGCCGTACACATCAGAGGTTCAGCAACAGCCCTTGGGCGTGACGACTGAGACTACCACCACCACGCTCCCGACAATTTTTCAATCTTATTTTTAACACCCAGTGAAAAGGAATTAGTATATGAATTTTAATCCACACTACATGGACCTTTTCATATAAATTGGAATAAATACAAAACTAGAGCCAAACTAAAATGAGACATTAGTAGCCTAATAAAAAAAGTATAGAGAATAAATGAAATAATCATAACTAAAGGAAATATGAAAGGACATATTTCTGATAAATATTAATATTTTAATTAAAAACGTGTCTGCACGTTCTAGTCAATAAAATTCTAGTGCATTTAATCTATTTAATAACAGCAGAGTGAGCGAGTTTTTGGATATGGTAGGATTAAACTTATTTTAGTGAATAAAGTACCACATTTCAGCTTTGTTAGGGAGGGTAAATTACACAAAATGTTATTTTATCCTTGCTTCTGGAAAATCCTCAATCTGTCTGCTTTCTTACAGCTTCATGTGGCCGTAAACATTTCATCTTAACGTGGCTTAAAGCATAATGCATCGTTAAAGTTTCACACTAAGCTGGTAAATGTGGTGTTTACATGAATAATCGTAATATGAGTTTACAGTCTCCGCATCAGCCTTTCTTTTACTGTCTATGGCATCAGCAGGAAAGCGATAATACAGCATCTTCCATCCGAAGACTTGTGCTGCATTTCGGTGCAAAAAATAAATTAAAAAAAACATTGTCGAACAACAGTATAAAATGTGGGAAACTATTTGGTTATTCTACAGTTAATTGTACTGTGAATTATACTACAACTGGAAAATACTGTTTGTAAATTGATAAACTGTTCAGCGTGATGACGTTTAATGTCTCTGACAGCGCCTGTAGTCCTATTTAGCAACTTGTTAGCAACCGTCTTTTTAAAGAAACGTAACGGTTTTAAAAAATCACGAGTGGGGTGTACCTGGTGTGTTTTATGATGTTGAATAAAACGTGAAAGTATCTTGAGCTTGTGAGAACCACGGACCTTACTTAAGGGCTTTAATCGATGGAAGTGCTAAAATAATAACTCACTTCCGGGTTTTCACCTACAGTGTGACGTCATAGTTCCACCACTCTATTCTGAAATATAATTCTAAATAGTAGTTATGTAGCTTACTACATTAAGGGGGTGATGGATCTACACAACTTTCACATACTAAATACTAGCTACTTTAAGGACTAGTTCACTCAAAAATGAACATTTGCTGACAATTTACTCACCTTCAGGCCTTCCAAGATGTTGATAACTTTGTTTCTTCATCAAGACAGATTTGGAGAAATTAGTGGATCCTCTGCAGTGAATAGGTGCCGTCAGAAACAGCTGATAAAAACATTACAATAATCCACAAGTAATTCACACGACTGTTCACCAACAAGCATTTTGTGAAGCAGAAAGCTGCATATTACCTTTTTACTGGAGAAATTAATGTTACGGATAGAGAACTCGTATTTTAACAAAGGTATAAAGTTATAAAAATATCATATTGATGGATTTGTTTCTTAAACATACAACTTTTCACTTCACATGATGTTGACTGGACTAAATTCATGCCAGTACTTGTGAACTATTGTGATGTTTTTATCAGCTGTTTAGACTCTCATTCTGATGGCACCCATTCACTTCAGAGGATCCACTGCTGAACAACGCTAAATCAACATCTTGGATGGCCTCAAGGTGATCAAATTTTCATTTTAGGGTGAGCTATTCCTCTTATTATTGTGTCATTAACTAGATCCATATATACTGAAATACATGATTTAGGAAGAATTTAAATTGTGAGCTGCTAAATGGAGTTTAAAACAAATAAAAAAAAAATATAAGTATACAGGAAAACCTATTACAGAAAGGTCACTGAAATTCTTCCTTCCTTTGGGCTTTATTGAATTAAAAATGCTTATCATTGGTTAGCACCATGTTTGAAAAAAACAACATGCATGATCAGAAAAGTCAATCATCAGCAACTTAGTTAAACGACTGAGTATTAAGGGCACATCAACACTGATTTTCCCTAATATCACATCTGTTTTGAGAGGGACTTGGCCCTAGAGATGTCGTTGCGTTTAACCATGAAATATTAAGAAGATATTGCCTTTGCCAAAGTATCATGTGGTTGAAAGTACAGAGGCTGGGCAACTGTACTCTAGGCTTTTGGGTTGTAATTCTGCATCAAGGCAAAATAAGATGAGTCTTAAAGAAAATGCAGAATTTTTTGAACCACATAAAATGCAACAATGCTCTTTTAACCTGGATTAATACTATATTTGAGTGTTAGATTGTTGCTGTTTCACATGTAAACTATAATCTGTGCAATGATAAAAGCTGATTGTAAAACTAACAACTGTGTGAACTATCGACTTTGGCAAGATTTGCTTGAATTGTATGGTAAACCGAGGAATATACTAGATAAAATCTTTCTACTGCATCAATCATTTTCCTTAAATAATGTTTATTTCTTTCAGAATAACTACGAGAAATGTATAAGCAAGTTCTGTACAATTTTCTGTTTATGCTTGGGATTGCTTTAAAAAAAAAGAGAGTGGTGAAACAGTTTGAAAAACGGGATGCTGACACTTAGTGCACTTAAAACCCCCAAAATATTTTGTCCAACAGCAATCCTTCGGTTTGCTCTGGAAATACTTCAGAAAAATCGGTTCTTCAGATTATTGTGTTGGCTCCAGTTAATGTTTTCAATCTTTTGCTCTGAATCCCAATTCTTCAGTGTCTATAGAGGCACGTTAAAAATACTGCCATTTTCCGAGAACTGTGTCTTTGATTGCATCAACAAACTGTGCAGGCACCCAGTAGACCCAATATTGTGAGGCTTCTGTCGGACCCAGCTGAAATGCCTAGGGTGACAAACAAACAAGCATATATATATTTCTCATAGAAGCACCAAATAATAAGTACAATATTTACAGTAATCATTAGTATATTAAGTTTTAAAAATCCAGTTTGAGAATGACAGATACAATGCATAGTTTGTTAAAAATGCTTCAATAAACACATACCATCATATGATAGTCCTCATGACCCTCTATTGGCTCAGTCACAACATTTTTGATGGAACCCATTGGAATTTTTTCTGTTCTTTCTGCAGGCCAGAAAAAAAAAGAATCAACATAAACCAAGTATTATGGATAAATGTTTAATTAAATGATGAAATCACCTTTTGTTCCGATCCACAACTGATCCTGTTCTAGTTTAAAAGTGAGTCGTACTTTTCCACCAGATTTGTTGTACATTCCTGATAAAGGCACTGTTGGCAGACGCTCCTGTTCAACAAATGAAGAGATCACTCAGATGTCATTAGTGCGCACAAGGAACTTATTCTTCATCCTTATAAGAACTTTATAGCTGGGGAAATGAAGGACATGATCACTAAATCACCATGCACATGATGATGCTGTACAGTAAAACACACAAACTCTGTGTGTGTGTGTGTGTGTGTGTGTGTGTGTGTGTGTGTATGTATGTATGTATGTATATATATATAACCAGCTCTTTTTCATCATTAACAAAACATTTTTATCCATTTTATAGCATATGAATTATTGAACTCTCCTCTGTGGACACATTTTAGCTGTAGTGAGAAGACAATAAGTGTCATAGATTTTATATAATAATGATCAAATTAAACTGGAGGGGATAATTGTGTTAAATACATTCTATTATTAATCCCTTATAATATTTACAATTGAAAATATTTACATTTTTAAACCTAATAGCAGTGACTGAACATGTTTTGTCCCATGTCTCAAGAATCAGTGACTGTCTAAAACACACACTGAAGGTTTGGCTTTGAGGATAATTGATCAGAAAATGAGGAAGTCTGAGCTGGCGCTGTGATTGTATCTCCATTCCTCAATTTCTAGTCAGGTTGGGTTTATTTGTATAGCGCTATAACCACCATCCACTACAGAGGCACATAGCTATATACTGTATGTGAAAATCACAACAATCCTACCAACTACCAATTTTACACTGCTTAGATCTTAGTGTATCTCCCAGTGCATTGTCACAGACTACAAAGACTGAATTTTACGTTTTTATACCTTTTATAAATTATATAGAGTTTTAGACACGACACACACACACACATATGCGCATGTATGTATATTAGTGCTGTCAAACTATTAATTGAGATTACGTGAACTTAAAACAATCATCACATAAACCCATTATAATAAATGTCATATTTACCTGTGGCCTTCAGCAGAAATATATAGAAGTTGAAATTATCAAACACTAAATTCTAAATTAAAAACAGATGAATCTGTAAAGCTATAAAAGTTTTTTTTTTCTTTGTCCTTTGATGAATAGAGATCACAGCAACTGGTTATTAGGTTGTTTTGGCTGTTATTTCTTTAAGAGCTGCCGCTGCTGAACATGACGCAGATCTGACACGCATCATAATTTTCTCTCAACTCTTTTTACCTTTTCTGACCACTTCAGTCCTTAAAAGTCTCTATAAATGAGCTGACGAGTTAAATCGTGTGTGTTAGATGAGTGAGACTGCTCCAGGACAGTTTTGAAAACCATTTCATGTTCTTAAATGTGACTCCACCCCAAAATGAAAATTTTGTCATTAATCACTTACCCCCATGTTGTTCCAAACCCGTAAAAGCTTTGTTCATCTTCGGAACACAATTTAAGATATTTTGGATGAAAACCGGGAGGCTTGAGACTGTCCCATAGACTGAAAAATAAACAACACTGTCAAGGTCCAGGAAAGTATGAAAAGCATCGTCAGAATACTCCATCTGCCATCAGTGATTCAACCGTAACGTTATGAAGCGACAAGAATACATTTTGTACACGAAGAGAACAAAAATAACAACTTTATTCAACAATTTGTTTCCTCTGTGTCACTACACAACAGCATTGCGCCATTTTGGAGAATATCCACTGAACACAAGCAGCTTACGCTCTTCTGTGTCAGCCGCGACACAAGGATACAGTTTCCACGTGTATTTATGCTTTGATTTGAACGAAAACAGTTTATCTGTACAGTGCGGCTGACACAGAAGAGCGTAAGCTGCTTGTGTTCAGCTCATATTCTCCAAAATGGCACTACAGTGATGCGGAGAGACATAGAGGAGACAAATTGTTGAATAAAGTTATTTTTGTTTTCTTCGCATACAAGAATATTCTCGTCACTTCATAACGTTACAGTTGAATCACTGATGGCAGATGGACTATTCTGACGATGTCTTTCATACTTTCCTGGACCTTGACAGTGTTACTTACCTGACAGTCTATGGGACAGTCTCAAGCCTCCAGGTTTTCATCCAAAATATCTTAAATTGTGTTCTGAAGACGAACGAAGCTTTTACGGGTTTGGAACGACATGTGATTAATGATTAAATTTTAATTTTGGGGTGGAGTATCCCTTTAACTGACCACGACATTGCATGCAAGTAGTTTATTTCGCGCTTTGATATGAAAGGATGCAGGCTACAGTGCCTTTGTGCATGCAAATGAAGAGCACGCACTGCAAGCACAGTACTGTTTCCACGCTCGTTTGACTCAAGCCTGGCACTGAAGTGAAGTGGAGCGTGTGTCTGAAACGTCTCCCGTTCTCAGTCGTTCTGCGACTGAATAAATGCACTTCTTGTCAAGAGAAAAAGTGACAGAAGTAGCAGTTGTGAGTGGGGTGGCCAACCCTAGCCCCGCCCCTGCGTTAAATATTTTTAACGCGTATAAATAAAAGGGCTGTCAATTAGGAGTGGGCGATATGAGCTAAAATTCATATCACAATATTTTACACTGTCCAGGTGATATCAATATTATATTGCGATATGAGGAGAAAAAATTACAGGCAAAATATTTTAATCTTATATAACTAGAAAAGTGAGGGTTTGAACATAGACCTGAAATCATCAATGTTGTAAACATTTGTGCTGCTTAATATTTTTCAGGAGACTAGTTTTTTACGATTCTCTTAGTTATGAATGTTTGAAATTGTTCTTTGTGTCAGAGTGCAGGAGTTGGTCAGAAACAGAACGGGGCATCAGTTTAACTTTACTGTCATGGATTTGTCGTGTCGCGTCGCATCCACAGCAGAGAACATTAGGTTCTATTTGCTTTTGTCAAATTGCGCCGCTCGCGTCTGGTGTAGACGTTTAGAACAGAACCATGCAGCCTTCATTTATATTTCTACATGGCTCCCTGCAATACAACTCTGATTTTTCAATCGCGTCATCTAGTGGTCTGTTATTGATACAAGTACAACTTCTACAACTGATAACAGAGCGCTCACGCAGGTACTGTGTCATGTTGAGGTTATTAAAATGTAAAATTAATATTTTGTATTCTATTATTTACTTATCAGGCAAGTGGCCGCATGATAAGCGGGAAAATTATGCAGTGTAGTCTTTATCACCCTGGAGAGGTTTATTTTGCAAAATAATCTGCTGACTGTACACTATCCCTCAGTTTGGGAACCACTGGAGTAGGCGATTTGTGCTTGATTAGTTTGTTCTGTTACGATGCTCTGTGTTTGATTACTAATGCCTGTGTACTACAGCATTGCAACAAATTGAATTTGACTGTGAAAATTCCCACAAAATATAATTTAAAGCCATTATCGTGTTAAATGAGAAAAGTATCAAGTAGACATAACAAAACGTACCTTTAGAAAGAAATGTTATTAATATGTGTTAACTGCATTAAAATATTTTAATTACATTATTTTTCCATAACTAATTGTTTAAATTAACAGCCCTAATATGTATAAACTAAATTTTGTATGGCATGTGTGCAATGAACTGGTACAGTCTAATCATACCCGATGCCTCACAGCTTTTGCATACCTTAGCTCCTTTTATAGATGGCATGACATCATCTGGTTTTCCTTTATCCAAAACTTTTCTATGTTGCTGAGAAAAAAAAAACATCCACAAGTACATTTATAAAACATAAGTACATAGGAACATTTGTAGGAATTCATTCCGTCATAACGAGTTCACATTACGTAAATAGGGTTTCCACCCACCTTTTGCCTGCACAATGGCTCCTTTTTGTTCTCCTCAGCTTTAACCTCTTGCTGAATAACTTCTTTTGGTGTATTTACAGCTAGTACATCATTTATTGTAGATCCGACAACCATAATCTTTGCACCATTTGTAACTTTGATTTCTCGAAGCGTCTTGTCCTCTGGTAGCAGTCCTTTGTACATCACTTTCTGCATAGCAGGTGGAAGACCTGATAACCACACAAAACACACACAAAAGCATTTGTATTCAGTCATTTCAATCCTGATATAATATGGTGGTTCCATATTATATAACATTATAAAGTCTCACCACAATGCATTTTATTGGTGTTTTAGTAGTGACATGAGACAGACCAAGGTAGTTTTGTGCTCAAAAATAACAATACACAGTACAAAAAGATAGGGATTCACGATTTTGATTTCATGATTTTTTTTTTTTTTTACAAATAAAAAATAATGTGCTCTTTCCATTTAAAATTGGTGGCAACTTCTGCACTTTAATCATGATCCAAACAAATATGCTGCAGCATGCAGTAGTTTTTAATCTAATTTTGAAATTTGAAGCAAAAACAGAATGATCTGACTTTTAGTTTTGTGAAACTATACTACATAAAACATATCTGAACGAAACAGCAGAGGAGCTGAATGAGAGGCAAGTTCAGTCTCTGACAGCAGGTGGCGCTTATGAACAGCAGGGATGCAGTGTTTCCTGGGTTACCGCTGTAAACAAAGCAGAGCAGCCCTTATGAACACTACTTTAATATGCATTGATCCAGAGGCAACAAGATGAAAAGAAAATACCACGTAAACTTTTTTAAAGACAGTCAGAGCTACATTGTTTAGCATCTCAACCTATTTTAACCAGCTCGCAGTTCATCGTTACATCTCTACATAAAGAACAATCTGATAGTCAGGTTTGGACACACCAACTATTTCTATTGTCTACATTTTAAAATGATAGTAATTGCTGGAGGATGTGCATTCTGGGATGCTTTTAAATTCTTTTGAAACCGATTTCAAAAATCTGGTCATACATATCTTTACATGGGATTGTTTTTTACTTGGATAATGGATAATGAAAGGCTCCGCCAAATTAATTTAAATATTGACACTACTGTCTTCTGTAAACCTGCCTTACAGCTGGAATTGAATTTGTTTCATAATTAATTAAACATCCTCAAAAGAGGACAATTTTTTTCTCAAAGGTCTCACTTTGTATGACCTCTGTGAAACACAAAGTCATACAGGTTTGAATGACATGATATGATGATTACCAGTGAGAGTGTGAATCTTCTCCTTCAGTTTAGCACCGGTGCCATCTAAAGGAATTTTAAGGTCATATTTGTTTTTGTTCCAAATGATTTTCACTTCCACCATCTCTTTCCCCTCGTCACTTTCCTCTCCGTTGCTGACAGCAGCGGGCTGAGCTGATGTGCTTTCTCCATCGGTAAGAGATGCTTGTTCAGTCCCTGCGGCATCTTCTTGTCCAGCAGCTTCGCACAACACTTCTGGTACCTTCTGCGTGACCTCAGCCTCCATTCCTACTACCTCACTCCCTGTGGGAACAATTATACAATGAGGAATCCTACTGTTAAAGAAATTTAGTTTTCAAGGTGTAAATATCGACCTGCTTCAGAGCACTGATATGACAATGTCAAACTATAGTATTTAAGTATTAAAATAAAACAAACACACGCTCATGGGATAATATTTTAACCAATAAGATGACACTTTTGGGAAAACTAGTAAACCATCTAATTTTTACAGATAAAAGCTGAATTCATGTGTTTGTTGTAGATTCCCACCCATTACTTGTATGTTATACTCCTTAAATAGTCCTAACTAGACCGTCTCTAGTACACAGCTTTTAAAAGCTAGCTGAATAGCTGCTGTCCAAAGGCTCAGAAACATCTAGTAAATTCCCTTATCGTCATTTGAACCTAACGTCTGAACTAAGGCCAGAATCCTCAAACAAAGACCCTGTCTCAAAATCCAACAAAACTTACACATAGACAACTTAGCCAGCCAGCCCGCTGTGCTAATATTCGCAAGCTCATATCAAGACTGTGTCTCAAAATTCACTGAGCGGTCTATCTAGACAGCATCTCTGGGTAACGTACTGTGGGCTCGATTGGAACCTTCGTTTAAACGTTCCAAACGCTTCCGCGAAGCCCATACGCGTTAATCGAACGTTCCAGAAAGATTCAAACGTTTCAGCATCCCTCAAAATGCTGTCTAGGTAGACGGCTCTCTAGATTTTGTGACACAGCCGAAGTTTTCGACATGGCTTATCACAGAATATCTAGCCATTATTTCACCCTGACAAGTTAAAAGAGCGTCCATTCACTGTAATACAAGTGACAGATAATTGGAACTGATGTAAAACGCCGCAAAATAACACCGCAAAGACTGTGCAAATGGCATTTAAGTACATTTTCACGCTACCTACCATCCTGCGCCGCCATGATGATTGTGTACAATATGAGGAAAGGCTTCTGGGAAAGAGCGTGCTGTCAGTGAATGAGCTCCGCGGCTTCCCGTAGTGACTTTGCGATTTAAAAATCAGGTTTATGAAACGTAACGAGGACTTTTTTGAAACCGTAAACTCGGCGATATGGAATGGATAAAATTCTGACTTCTTTGACACACACACACACACACACACACACACACACACACACACACACACACACACACACACACACACACACACACACACACACACACACACACACACACAAAAGTTTTTGAAGTTCCTTTTAAAATTATTAATAAAGTAGGCTACATCATAAACTGCAGTGAACTATACAATTTATAATACTAGCTTGCCCAGTCATCACAAATTCCCATTTATTGAGTTTTTGTATAGAACTGAGTTTGTTTCAAGTTGCAAAGCACTGACTTTTCTAACTTTGTAAAAATGAATTTATCCCATAACCGTATTAACAATTTTTAATGACTTTGAAAATAGGCAATTTTTCTTAAGTTCAGATTTTTTTAATTGCTATTCCTTGCAATATTTTACACCCATAAATGTAAATTTCAAGAAATGTGCTGATTCTTAAAAAAAAATAATAATAATAAAAAAAGAAATCATATTATTTATAGAGTCCTCTACGGTGTAATAGGCCTACTATGATTTCTGAATTTCATATTGTGGCCCTCTTGGAATATTTTGTTTATTTTCTTTTTGCTTCTAAATTGTATTCTTTGCTGTAATTCAAAAAGAAAAGAACATAGCGAGGATCCCAGATGTGACGTAGCCTGTCAGCGTTGGATGATTTCCACATCATAGCGACTGACGCGCGCTCTGTGGATATTGCTTACAGATCTACGCGTGAACTTACCCTGCCTTACCTTGAGATTCGGTGATCTTTCAGCGCTTACACAATCGACAACCTTTGAATTGAAAGCGATATGTAAACAACAAGTACAGATCATTTCACGCACATTCTGATCTTCATAAGACATACAGTGAATCGCTGCTGTTTTTAAAGATCGCTCGATCGTGACCGATGCAGCAGCAACAGCGACTGCGTGTTGAAGTTTGGCTTTGTGAATCGGGTAAGTTATTGCAGTGATACAGTGTTATTGACAGCAAGCATGTGCAACTAACTAGCACAGTGCTGTAGCTAACCTCAAGGATAGCCTACAACTCAAATGTATTAAATAAATCAACGATACAAAGAGAATTTATGAGGTCATTATCAACGTTTTACACAATAAATCCAAGCAGCGTACATATAGGTTTTCTTTCTTTCTATCTATCTATCTATATGTCTATCTATCTGTCTGTCTGTCTGTCTGTCTGTCTGTCTATGCTTTTTATATTTTGGGATTTTTATTTTTATTTTGCGCCATGCTTCTTCTTCTGAAGTTGCCACGGAAACCATCACGTGGATTTTGCATTCCAGCAATTTTCATCTCATACTTGATGGTCACGAGGCGCGTGCACGTCTGTGACCACGAACTTGTATTAACGTTGTACGTTTTACTGCTGTAATGGATATAATGCAATAATAGTGTAATATGCATGCTGTAGATAACTAATTACTCAACTTGGTTTGTTTTCAAACAGTTTGCCTTCCTGGATGGACTAAGGCACAGTCACTGAAACATTTTTACATGAGGATTTAAATGAGCTGAGGATGGCGGATATTAGGACGTATAATGTTGTTATTTTGGGAATAGGATTTTTGCTCATTTTTACAGCCTTCACCACCTGCGGTAATATCGAGGTAAGTTGTTTCATTCCTAATGCATGCTGTAAGCTATTAGACTGAGAGATATGATGGTTCGTTATGCTACTATGTTTCAAAATATGTCTGAAAGGTTCTTTTTTTGTTTTGTTTTTTGTACTGAAATTTTAGCCATAACTTGAGAATTGCAAGCCTTTAAAGTTTGCAGCAGTTTTAACTTTTTATTAACAATAGTTTCTGCAAAAATACAGCAAAAACTAAAGTTATTTGTTGTGATTTTATTCACACAGTTTTATTGGCGTAACAATACTATGGTACATGGTAAAAAGTTTTGTTTTTAAAAAACTCAATTTTTTTTTTTTGGTGAAAAGCAACATTCAATGAAGTTTTTCACTTAGATTATCTGTAAAACAGTCTATTGTTGAGGTAAATCTGGGTCAGGCGCATCTCGTGTTTTTGATTTTCCCCATCAGTCAATGAATTATCCTGCATGTCTAATGGGAGAAACAAATTTATACGTCACGGTGGACTCGTGTTAACCTCACAGTCATCCAAAAACCCACAAACTCAATTTAACCACAGAAGGATGTCTTCTCATAGGTTCTCTGGGGTTAATCTATGTGTTGAACGTTTCAGTGCAAAATGATTTTTAAAGTATTCACAGTGACATAATGGTAGTTGACATATCAAGCAGTGTCTTGCAGTATACATGCTTCATGTACAACTATTTTAAATAGTATTTATTTTTATATATAATTATTTTACTTTTTAAATACATGTAGATTTTATGAGTTCATATTCACTACATGAAGTTTTTATTTAACATTTTATAAACTTTATTTGTCATGCTACAGGGCTGTTTAGGTCCACAGCAAAAATTTAGTTTGTTTATTTATTTCCTTTTAGCAAACAGTGGTGAAAAGCTTGAATAGCACTAACTTTACTGGGAGTGGCTATCACAGGTAAGATCTCAGTCCTTCACCTTTTCTACCATATCCCATTTTCATAATTTAGAGGTTTATGATGGATATGTAAATATAATACACTGCATGGTAAAATAAAAAATAATGCTTGTGCCATTGTGTTACAACTAGGGGTTGAACGACTTCTGATTTTTTTTTAAGTCGACTTTTAAGTGATGAAAGTCGATTCGAAGTCGACTAGTCGCTGATGATGTCATTAATGGAAAAACACACAATGGAAGAACACCTTGTGCACAGCTATGGCATATGACACAGTGCTGCCCACATGGCTATTGCTCGTATAACAGCTCGTATAACAGTTCATTTGTCCTTGGGTCATTATAGTTCTCACAGATTTCTGCTCGTTCTAAACCAGATACAGATAAAGTAGCACGGTAAAGATTACATTCATATGAATGCATTAGTGAAAGCGATTGCATGTGTGACCGAATTCTACCTGGCAGTGTCTCTCTAGTAGTAGTCTTGTGCAGCCACAAGATTGAAGGTCTGGAATCTATGGCAGCTTTCATTGGCCAAGGCCCACCCATGAGGCTGTTTGGCCAACATGTCAAACAACCAATCACAGTTCGTTTCGTTCATCTTCACGTTTCGAGGCGTGAAAATGTCGCCACAATAACAGAAAACTATATTTTAAAGATTCTATGCCACGAACTTTAAATATTTCACATGCTTTTGAAAATCCAGCGTTTAGTTGATCCTGATAAGCGCTCATCGTCACAGTTGTAAACACAGCGGCTTTCTTTTTTCGTGAGGGGGTTTGGCGCCACGGTATCTTTGTTTCCAAGCGGAATGTTAAAGAAAGCAACACACACGTCTCACGGAATTCCTGTAGAATTCAACCAATCCGATGATGACTTCGACACTCCTGAAGTGTTTCCACTTTTGTGTCCCATATGCATCAGACGTTCAGCCAACGGTCCGTGGGTGTGACGTCTGAGGCTGAGACTACTCTAGTAGTAGTGAAGCTGTGGAATCTAGTTATTAAGAAATATATGCTTGAACTTTTCAGTTTCTAAGCTACTTTTTTTTTAGAAATCACACAACACATAATTATACATTTCCACGCTGAATTACCTGTACAATAAGCTGTTTAAAACGTGCATTCTCCCGTTCAGTTTCGAGCATCCAGTAATATAATCACACTTGTCCTGTGGAGCCCACAGTATGCACTTATTTGTCATTTTAACTGTTTGGAAACGGAGCATAAATGTGGAAGTCCTTCAAAGATTTCTTATCCTGTTGCGCCCTCTATAGGACCAGCAACTAGTCGACGTCAAGCTTAAAGCGTCATGGCAGAGCATTGGAGTCCACTAGTTGATTAGTCTGTGCAACCCCTAGTTACAACATATTTGTTTCAATCTAATTCAACACATCAAGATTCACAGTGATTCACAACATTCACAGTGCAATATCAATAATAAGACAAGTAGAGGCTAAAAAGTGATATCACATTTTCTAATTTCAGAAAAGGAAGGTGCTGCGATATAAAATCTAGGTGTAGAAATGATGAAATCGGATATCCAATAATTTCCCTTTTTCTTTTTATAGCCTTGGAATAATATATGGAGTTTTTTCATTCTGCAATGTGTTAGCTCCCACTATCGTTGCAATAATCGGACCACAGTTTGCAATGTTCTTGAGTGGAGTTCTTTATAGGCAAGTATCCCAGATTTCTTTGTGACTGTTCATCTTGTAGTCACCATGCCACCGTTGTCTGTATTGTTCACTTCTGTGTGTTTTTCAGTGGTTATATAGCTGTATTCATCATTCCATCCACATGGTCCTTTTATTTCACATCCGTGATAATTGGCATTGGAGCAGCCAGTAAGTAGATACTTAAAACACATGTTTAAGTTCATCAAATATTTCATCACCTGCAAGCTAATCATTGACTTAATAGTTCACCCAAAACTGTTCAGTCAGTTATCACCCTCAGGCCATCCAAGAGTTGTTCATCAGATATATTACTTTAGCCCCATAATTATTTCAATGTTTTTTTCTCATTAAATACAATGCTTGTATGCAGTACTGCAACATTTTCTCAGTTAGTGTGCTTATTTTTTTGTGTATAGTACACACTTCTGCAGAAGTATGTGTTTCACATTCTTAAATTCCTTCACCCACTTAAGCAATGTGATAGAGGCAGGCTCAGAAGAAGGTAGTATACTGTAGTTGAATCCATTATAGTCAGTCAATACGAATTGCAGGCAATAATTTAAATGACAGTTAAAGGTTATTAAGAGGTATTTATAGTTAAGTAGTGCAACATGGCTCATATTAGCTCTTTATTTATCTCATTTTGAATCATCATTCTAATTCCTTTTTTCTGTCCACAGTGCTTTGGACAGCTCAAGGGCACTTTCTAGTGGAGAACTCTGATGCTTCCACCATCAACAGGAACACAGGATTGTTTTGGGCTTTACTGCAGTGCAGGTCAGGAAGAGACAGGAGCAATTAACCCCAAATTATAATCTGAGATTCACTTTAATATGTTACCCTTAATCATCTGTGATCATCAACAGTATACTAATATGGAATGATAATTATCAGCAGCATCCAGATGTATAACTCTGTCTCTTAAAGCTGTAGTTCATCCAAACATACTAGATGTTGTTCCAAACTCCTGTTCTGTGAAAGAACACAAAAATGAGATATTAGACAGAATGTCCAATTTTGTCTCGTCCATATAAAATGAAAGTAAATTTTAACGGCCAAGCTCTAAAAATAAAACAAGAACATCATAAATACAGTCCATATTACTCTATATTCCAAGGTATGTTTCAGTGTTATTTTATTTAGTATTTTAATATAATTGAGATTTAAGAGTTAGAGTTATTCATATTTTGAATTGGTTTTCATTTTTATTCATTTTAATTTAATTTCATTTTAGTAATTTTGTTGTGAGTCTTTTAACATGTCTATAATTTAATTAATTAAATAATTCATTTTATTTCAGTTATTTTAACATCATATTAATCTTCATTACAAAGAGATATGCTGCCTTGGCAGCTAGTTTAAGTTTTTAAAATAATGTTTTTTAAACTAATGTAACATTTTTTTATAATTTTTTTTTTTTTTAGTTTTAGTTTAATTTGTTTATATTATTTATATTACTTTTTCTATTTATGTTTGTATGGAAAATGGCAGCTTGGACATTCTGCCTAAGCCCTCCTTTTGTGTTTTACTGAAGAAAATAAGTGATATTGGAGGAGTTATGCAAACTTACTAACCAAATCAGTAAAACCATCAAGAGCTATGTTTTAACCCCCTAAAACTGTCCATGATTCCTGTATGAAAAGTTCTATTTGTGTTTTCTTTCCAGTATGTTGTTTGGAAATCTATACGTTTATTTTGATTGGAAAGGAAAAACTGAAATTTCAGGTAACATGATGGTTTGAAAATTGTGTTTTGATAAAAGCTTGATTGTGTCCACTCTTTTATTTAACTTAAGTTAATCATCACTAATTTAACCTCTGCTAACCACAATATATAATAACTCTCAAATGACAAAAATATTTCAAAATTTAAGCATAAATTGATTTTTTTCTGTCAAATTTTTTTTCCTCCACAGATAGAGACAGAAAGATTATGTTTATTGCTCTGCTGGTTATCTCAGCACTCGGGACACTGAGTTTTCTTGCATTGAGGAAGGTCTGTCAGCAGGAAGAGCTTCTCTCTGAAGAGGAGGGCCATTCTCTGTTATCAACGAGATTGAAGTAAATTCACTCATTCATTTAGTGAATCGTGATAGTGAATGAGAGTTTCCACTTTGCAACAAAAACAAAAAAGTTTTACATTTCCTTTCACAGATCCAACAATAAGGTTGTTCTGCTTCCCAATCTGGCCAGAAATTCAGATTAATACTTGTCCGTCCGATATTTTTAGTGTCCAGCACAGAAAAAAAATAAAAATAAATTCATGTGTGATTATATGTTCTTCATTTTAACAGACAAATAAATAAAAATGCAACAAATAATTTGAAATGGTTTTTAATGTCCAATAATTACAGTAAATGATAACCATGCTAACCCCAACTATAAATTCATAAACTTTTGTTGGAAAACGTTGCTACTTACTGATACTTATTGTTTGATTTCTCATTGGTAGCTGATATAAATTTTTGTGTAATGTTATTTTAGGTATAAACAAAGAGCAACATCTGCTGTGACGGAAGCTAAAACGGAGTTTAGTGAGTAAATTTGGCTTAATTTTCACATTTGTAACATGATCTGCTATTTTTAATAAAATTGGAAATTTATCAAATAATTATTACACAAATTATCAATGTGGACATCTATTCTAGTGCTTCATCATCATTTGTATTTTTACTTTATTCATACACTTATTTATTTTTGTATTTTTTCCCTCCTTTAGAGACGATTTTGGCAATCTTCAAAACAAAAACCATATTGTTATTAAGTTTCTGCATGGCATACAGTGGTAAGGACATCACTAAAGGGAACAGCCATTGATCCCATGAGCATTTGAGCATGATGAGTATGTTTTGATTGCTGCTGTCTCGTTGAGGTTTGGAGCTGTCATTTTACAGTGGCGTTTATGGCACCTGCATCGGAGCTACGACACACTTTGGCGATGCAGCAAAAGGCTTAATCGGCATTTCAGGCATTGTGGTGGGAATCGGAGAAATAGTTGGTCAGTGCACTTCCAGTATGCAGAAGCATCTACCTTGATTACTCTTGGTATTATGGACATCTAAAGACAAGTGGATTCTTTAATAGTATTGGATTTTGATTAGATGTTGTCTCTTGTTTGCAGGGGGAGGATTGTTTGGCCTTGTATTGAAGAACAACCGTTTCAGGCGCACTTCAGTTGTCTTTTTAGGGATGGTTGTGCATTTTGTGGCCTTCTACTTGATATTCCTCAACATACCAGATGATGCACCTGTGGTTTTCCAAACAAGCTCACAGCATAAGCCATATCTGCTACCAAGGTAATAAATCATTTAAAACAAAACACAAAAACTGGCAGGGAATGCATTACACTGAATCCAGTATAAGCTGGTTTGGATAATCTGTTGTGCTAAATTGTGTTTCCTAAAGAGTGCAGTATTGCATTGTTGATCTTGCTCTGTTGATATATTCGCTCTTGTAGCGTGTCCATCGCCCTGCTGTGCAGCTTCCTGCTGGGTCTTGGGGACAGCTGTTTCAACACTCAGCTCTACAGCATTCTGGGCCGGGCGTTTGCTGAGCAGAGCGCACCAGCCTTTGCTATATTCAAATTCATACAGGTAACTACAGTATGCATTTATTTAAATCATATTTTACTTGAGATCAACAAGCCTGCTATTATTGAATCAAAGACAACACAGGCCAGTTTGCTTGCATAATACTGTTTCGTGAAATATTGGGCAATAGGAACTGTATAAGAAAGGTTTTTTTAAATTAATATTTTTATTTGATCAAAAGTGACAGTAAAGACAATTATAATGTTACAAAAGATTTCTTTCAAATAAATGCTGTTCTTTTAAACGTTCTATTTCTTTAAAGCTATTCAAACAACCCTGAAAAAATGTATCAGTTTTCATACAAATATTAAACGCCACAACCGTTTTCAATTGTTGATACCAATAAGAAATTGAGCAGCAAATCAGTATATCAGAATAATTTCTGAAGGATCATGTGACACTGAAGACTGGAGTAATGATGCTGAATATTCAGCTTTGACATCCAAGGAATAAATTAGTTATTTTCACAATGCTATTGTTTTAATGTGTTTTTGTTCAAACCAATGCTGCCTTGGTCAGCATAAGAAACTTCTTAAAAGAAAAGTGCGTGCTTGAGTGTTATATATTAAATAAATGAAATATATAAATAAAAAATAACGTGTGTGCACCTTTGTGGATCTAATCAGTAGACCAATGCATTCGTACATCATAGGCTACTTGCATGGATGATGGTATTTTGAGAATTTGAGAACTGCTGGTTTATGGCAGTAGAATATCTGATTAGTGTGTAGAGATTCTGAAAGTTTGAAAAAAAAAAATTCTGTGCTTCATTAAAAGCTTTTTATTTTTCCCTGATGAAGTCTACACCCATGACCTTCTTAATGAATAAAATGTATTTAAAGTTTCAGTGGCAAATAAATAAGGTGAAGTGTATTCGATATGAATTGGATTCAGTGTGTCAATAAAACGCTCCCTCTCTCAGTCTATTTTTGCAGCTGTGGCGTTCTTCTACAGTGGTTATATTCTGCTGACCTGGCAGCTCCTCGTGATGGTCGTCATGGGATTTACGGGAACACTGTGTTTTTTCATGGTGGAGAGGATGCAGAATATGTCAGCTGACACGCAGGAGTATTAGGTTGGAGTCTTTCTCAGGACACATTTCAGTAAATTTGATGCAACAAAAAGTCACTACACGTGACTTGTGCGAAAGTGCCTTTGTTTTTGTTGGACTTTGGGACCTTAATATACAAATGGGATTACAATGGTTATTATTTTTTTTATTTACATTCTACGATAGAAAATTGCTAGTTGGAGCTGCATTACAATTTTCCATCTTTATTGGAATTGTTTTACGTTAAATTTGATATATCAAATGATATTACATATATTAAAGCTGCACTTGGTTTAGATATGCTTATGTTGTGTTGGCTGACGTGGCAGTCATCTTATACTGACACCTAACGACATAGTTACAGCATCATGCAAAAGCGAAAGTGGAATTCCCCTTGTCTTATTTATTCCATGAGCGAAAGTGTCAGATAACAGCTGGGTTAGCAAGATAAAACTAGTATTTAGCTGGTCATGTGATTTCATATCTGCCCCCATGACTGGACCGGCTCCATGTAAAATATAACAGCTTTTATTATGCTACTGATATGACTGGCGCCTTATTCTCGTGTTAGATTTTAAATGGATTTTATGAAGTATTATCCATCTCTTTATATGTATTATGTGCTTAACAAATACACAATGAGGAAAAAATACTAAGTGCACCTTGTGTAAAATAATGTTGGTGACAATCAGATGATGGCTCAGTAATTAACCTCTAAACTGAAATATATGTACACCACTATACACCACACAACTCCTGCTCAAAAATTTGGAATCATTAAGGTGTTTTATATTTTTGAAAGAAGTCTCTTATACATATACAGTATATATATGTATAAGAAACTGAATTGTCTACACACAGTGGAGCTATATCATTTCAGCTGAGAAAGCATTTCTCTCAGGGTCCTGCTGGATAATTGTAAGATTTTTATAGGATCTTTAACTCTCAAAGGCTAATGGCATGCCAGTTCACTTTCAGATTTCTTTTCTAAAAGGATACTTTATACTGTATACACTCTGTGTTCTCGATTGTGAACCATTTTAAAGTTGTTAAAACCCTACCAGTTAAACTGGTTCAGATACTGAAAGTATTAGACAGCCAGACAGTGATGTCATGAGGACTCTGTCACAAGACCGGTTTAAATAATGTTTACACAAAGGTCGTCTTCATGACAAATGTCTTGAAGACACAAGTCTTTTAGGCTTTATAACATGTGGTCATACATCACAAAAGTGCTGTTTGTTGTAAACCAATGTGTAAATAAATGCTGTTTAGTAAATCTGACTTTTTTAAGATTGTTTCCTATAATAAAGAAAAATAATTATTATCGAAGCAAGTTTTACATTACATTTTACATTGCATAAAATGTGCTGAACATTACACAAATATCTTATGAATAATACATAATGCATTTTGTATGTTTTAATGTGTAATTTCGATTTGTACCACACCCCTGCTACACACTAGCTACATTTCATTAGATTGCAGTTATGCAATAATTTATGTGTCATATTGTAAATATTTGTTTTTAGATTTAATCCTCTTTGTGACACCATTTGATTTTTGCATTTGTAATTGACAGTCAATATGAAATGTTATAACCTACTGGGTTTGATTTGATGTTTTAATGCATTTCAATAAAGAATTATTATTATTGTTATTATAATGTGTACATGTCTATGTATTTTCATTTACACAGACCTTTTCACTGATCATCAAGATGTAGTATATTACTTTTACTAAGTCTTTTGATTATTATTTGTCCACATTCTAGTTTTAGTGCTTGGCTTAGTGTGAAAAGGAAGCCCTTCGTGAGGAAAGAAAATCATCAAAATATCAGTAAAATCTTGGGATTTCCAGTACTTTTTTCTTTCGTCGACTTACATTTTGATGCCTCTGAATTTAAACATCTATTGTTTTTCAGGGCAACTGCAGCTATCATAAAAAATTTCAATCAAAGCTAATAAGTGAGACTGGAGGCATTTCTAACTAACTATATATAAAACAAAGAGTGTCATCTACAAAAATGCTTAATATATACTATATATATTTTTTTATTTTTGTAGAAAAAGAAACGTTGGAAAAACACTGACAGGGCAATAAAAATAATAGTAATAGTAACTTTAAATTTTACAATAACAAATGTAACTCTCAATGTGCACCAAACAATAAAAGTATACAGAATCATATACAAATAGTAACATATGTTCCTGTGACTCAGTGGTACAGCATTGTGTTAGCAGCACAAAAGGTCATTGTTTCAGTTCCCAGGGAACACACATACTGATAAAAAAATAAATGTATAGCCCGAGTGCACTGTAAGTCTGCTAAATGCATAAATGTAAATGTGACCTCTGTAAGCATGAGATGCCGTACAACCTCTTACTATTCAAAGTATAACTTTCAAATTCAAGGTTTTGGAGTCTAAAAAAGAAATTAGTATTTAAAAGATCTCTATTAAAAGTGCTCTTATTGCTCTTGCTGGTCTGAATTATTCAACACATTTCACTCGAAATAGAACAACTGTAGATTACCAAAGAAAAAAAAAAGTATTTAACATTTACTTTTAGAGCACAGTTAAACACACTGATATGTACTGTCTATTTGAATGTCGGGTGAGAAATGCAAATAAGTTTCCAAGAACATTGTTGCACAGATGTGGGATCTTGGCTGGTGCTCTGGGGGAATTTTAAAGCTCCACATGCATTAAGTGCTTGTTCAGTACTGACGCTCGTGCTCCACTGTCCTTCTGTCTCTGTTAAGCCTTGAAAAGCCTGATATCCTTCATCACTTGGTGTGACGCTGCCATCATGCAGAATAAAAGAAGGATAGAGTGGATTTGTGTAGGTGATAAGATTCTTCATGATACACTTCTCATCAGCACCAACATCATCTGAAATGTTTATATAAACATCTGCATCATTTCCTTTTTCCAAAACACTGAAGCACTGATATAGTTTCTTATCCTCATGAAGGTCCAGTGTTGGGATCTCTACATGGATCGAGGAGAACTTCAGAACAGATGGAGGCAAAATATGATCCTGTTAAACATGAGAGAAAAAATAAGGGATGTATTTTGATCATCATTATGATGAATTATTAACATTATTGATTTTTTGCAGGATTTTTCTCCCACCTTCTCCTCTCCAAGATTGGCATCTAGTTTTGGCTTGGAGATTTTGTCCCACCAATTCATCTTCATTCTGTAATGAAGTAAAGTGTGTCAGAGCTGAATTTGTCAAGGATGCATGAAGGAATAGCAAAAATGTAAAAAGTTTTGTTATCGAATGATGGAAAAACACAAAACAGACAACTCACCTCAAAATGCAGAAGAAGATAACACAAATGATGATGATTAAACCAACACAGAGAGCTGGAATCACTATTTTGGCTATTTCATTTGGGGATGAGGCTGTAAAACATGTATAAATTGATCTGGATTATCTAAGACTATTAACACAGTCACAATAATGACTTTGAGACAAATATAGATAGACTTACATGTGGTGAACTCAGCTGGTGTGCTCTGGTCACTAGATATACTATGATCATTATAGCCTGTGCTCATTGTTGCTGTCAGAACGTAGTTGGTATTTGGCTGGAGATTTTTGCCCACAATTTCAAAGGATCCCACAGTGTTCGGCACCGTCTTGGATATCTGTATGAACAATGTTTTTCTTTTTAGTTCTTTATAATACATTAATATGTGAATATGTGTATGAAGGTTCATATGATCTATTTATCATATATCATCTTCCTTACCTTTTCAAGTTCTCCTTTGATGCCAAAAGTCAGATTTATTTTCAAGTCTTCCAAAAAATGACTTCCTCCCAGTTTATACTGATCATCCCAAGTTACATAAAAGTTTCCATTTTCAGTCTTCTGCACTGATAAGACTGGAGTTTTCGGTTTGACTACAGAAAACCACAAACACATATGTAAACGTGAGA
The DNA here is from genome assembly GCF_018340385.1 of Cyprinus carpio. NCBI lineage: Eukaryota > Metazoa > Chordata > Actinopteri > Cypriniformes > Cyprinidae > Cyprinus > Cyprinus carpio. The sequence goes on along the minus strand of NC_056599.1, from coordinate 18,494,734 downwards.
TAAGGTCGGATTAAACTTTTTAACTTCTTAAAATCATAATTCTAGAACTAAAAATCATGTGAATTCTACAAATCTAACAGAAAAGGATTAACAAGAACTTGTATACAACATTTATACTCACTGAAGTCTTCAGTCTTGGATGTTTTGCTTAATAAAACATTTGATCCTTCCAGAAGTGTAGTAGTGAAGTTTTCTTTTGAAACAAACTCTTGAAACACTTTAATTCCGCACTCACATTTGTCACTGTGATGACTTCTATTAAAGATGCATGTATAGTTTTTTAAGCTGCAATTTAAGAGATATTTATGTCAGCTGATTGCTAAATGAACAGCAATGCATTTAGTTATAGAGGAACTACAGATCTGTACAAACACTCACATATTGGACACATTTTGTGTGACGTTGAGCTTGTATCCAGAGCAGCTTTTGAGACGGTCAGTGGAGAGACTGCATTTAATTTCTTTCTCATAGTCATTAAAACACTTTAAGTCCTCCTCTGTGGGCTCTACAGTGATTGGAAAATAATAGACTGGGTGAGATCAAAGTCCCTTTAAGGCAAGTGATGTCACTCGGCGGCCATCTTTAAAATGCTTATCGGGCATGCAAGTGCAGCTCCTATCTTTGAATGAGGAAACATCAAATTCTCCAAAACTGTTCACTAAGTTTACGATTACATTTCATATTTGAAATCACCAATGAAATCGGACAAAAATGGTTAAACGGTAAAACACTGTAAAAAGTATAAAGGATCGATGTGTCAAAATGAATTTTGAGGAGAACAAGTAACAATTCATGTCTAAATAATAATTTGTGATCATATTAATGAATTTTAAATGACTAGTGGTATCTCAATCATCAGGTTTTCTCGTTTAATTTGATATATAATATTTCACAGCATTTTCACCACTGGATAACACAAACATGAGGCTACACATAAAATAACAACAGTATACTGTAGTTACATTTGACACAACTGTGACATACACACACACACACACACACACACACACACACACACACACACACACACACACACACACACACACACACACACACACTCTGTTTTCAGAGTTTAGAGACTGTTTTAGCTTATGCATTTGTTCTACACAAAAGTATGAAGCTTACCAAAACAAAATGCCTGGCAGAAGAGTGTGAGGAGGATCTGACTCAGAAGAACAGTGCGAAACATTGTGACCGAGCTGTAAAACACACAAACAAACAAACAAACAAACAAACAAACAATAAATAAGTACGATTTCTTTTGACCGATGGTTTAGAACTAAAGGATTTTTAAATTAAATTTACGGTTTCACTCACAAACACAAAATGCTGCCCAGTTAATGCTCGGTTTAAACCCTGCTCATGACTGTCTACAAAAGACTTGTCTTGCTTAACCGCAAGAGCATCATCGAATCTGCCCACATGTCTAGACAGGACTATAGTATCGTTAGTGTGGCAATTCTTCTGAAGAACTGACTCATTTTTTGTTGCTTCTGCCTGCGTTTCATTTTAGGCTATTTAAGCGATAAGTGAGATTGAAGGCAATTATGGGAAATGAAACAGAAACTGTTACTTTTTAAAAATTATTTTTTTCTTTTATCTTTTATCCAAAGCGACTTAAAAACGAAGACAGTAGAAGCAATCAAAACAAACAAAAATGCAATAATATGCAAGTGCAATGACAAGTCTCCTTTAGCCTAATGCAGTAACGTTACATTAGGTGTATTTTTTGTAGAACAGTAGATAAAATAGAAAATGAATAGGAAACACTAGTAGTAGAGTTTTTAAACAATAAATAAAAAGAAAACAAGTAGAAAGAATAGAAAAAGAACAGAGAAAACTGCAGTTAGAGGCCATTTTTTAAAAGAAAACATGCAGTTAAAAACGCTCTTGGTTACTAACATAACCTCGGTTCACAGTGATGAGGGAATGAGACATTGCTATGGGAATTATCCTTTCCTCCAAATACTACTGAAACCTTATTGAATCATGCCAGTGAAACTGGCCAATGGCGTTCAAGCGCGCGAATATGAGGGGGCCCCCCAATCTATAAAAGGCAGCGCTTGTACGTTATCCATTCAGAATCTTGACAGAAGCAACTTGGAATTCTAAGATCCTGAGCTAGGTGACACGGCAAAAAGAGCAATATCTCGTTCCCTCATCTCCGGGAACCGAGGTTACGTTAGTAACCGAGAGCATTCCCTTTCGAGCCTAGCTTGACTAAGTATGTCAAATTTCATATTGCCGCTCACGTTAGACACAGCTCAGGTGGAGTTAACGCTGGTAAAACAGAGAACATGAAATGGCAGCGGCATCGGCGCCATCACATATACAGACCAGTTGAAGTTTATTAATTTATTATTTGATCTATTATTGAGAACATTATATAAATCAGTGGTTGTGATGCAATGGCTGAGCCGGTGCTCAAATAAGCAGAGTATGATGGTGATCAAGTCCTCAAAGGCATGATAAACGGTGACGATACATCTAGGTTATAAAACTTCGTTAGAGTGTTGGGTGATGACCAGCCTGCCGCCATGCAAATGTCCTGAATAGATATGCCATTTGCCCACGCCCACGAGGATGTGAGTCCATGGGTTGAGTGGGCATGAGCCCCTATAGGACATTCCATGCCCTTAGAGCTATAAGCCAAGGCAATTGCGTCAACGATCCAGTGTGACAGCCTTTGCTTGGAGACAGGCAGGCCTTTTGTGCATCCTCCAAAGCATACAAATAGCTGCTCCGAGAGTCTGAACTGTCTAGAGCGCTCGATATAAGGGCGCACAACACGTACAGGGCACAGCAAGAGTGTATTAAAGGGTTAGTTCAGCCAATAATTTAAATTATGTCATTAATGACTCACCCTCATGTCGTTCCAAACCTGTAAGACCTCCGTTCATCTTCGGAACACAGTTTAAGATATTTTAGATTTAGTCCGAGAGCTTTCTGTCCCTCCATTGAAAATGTATGTACGGTATACTGTCCTAGTCCAGAAAGGTAATAAAAACATCATCAAAGTAGTCCATGTGACATCAGAGGGTCCGTTAGAATTTATTGAAGCATCGAAAATACATTTTGTTCCAAAAATAACAAAAATTACAACTTTATTCTGCTTTTTCTTCTCTTCCGGGTCTGTTGTGAACGCGACTGCTATGACTGTTGACGTACGACGCTGCTGACGTGTTTTCTGTTGCGCCCAATAACAAAGAAAACACGTCAGCAGCGTCATACGTCAGCGGCGTCACTACAGTGTTGTGAACGCGCTCACAACAGACCCGGAAGAGAAGAAAAAGCGGAATAAAGTCGTAATTTTTGTTATTTTGGGACCAAAATGTATTTTTTTAGATGCTTCTATAAATTCCAACGGACCCTCTGATGATGTTTTTATTACCTTTCTGGACGTGGACAGTATACCGTACATACATTTTCAATGGAGGGACTAAAAGCTCTCGGACTAAATCTAAAATATCTTAAACTGTGTTCCGAAGATGAACGGAGGTCTTACGGGTTTGGAACGACATGAGGGTGAGTCATTAATGACATAATTTTAATTTTTGGCTGAACTAACCCTTTTAGCAGGTATAAAGCAGATAGTGTTATGACCTGAACTTTAAATGGAGTCAAAAGCACTTTATGCACATAACCTTTTCTATGCTTCAAGGTGAGTCTGCAATCACCTGGCCCAAATTCAATACACGTGTCATCAATTAACAGCGCCTGCAGGTCCCCAACTTGCTTAACAGATGCCAATGCGAGCAGGAGCTCTGTCTTGAGGGAGAGTGCTCGCAAGCTGGCTGATTGCATGGGCTTGAACGGAGATCCCGTCAGAGCTTCAAGTACAAGCGCCAAGTCCCAAGTGGGTAGGGTGGAAGGGCGAGGAGGGTTTGATGTGCGCATGAAAGGCTGTTATAGCGACCACATACACTTTCAATGTGGATGGCATACGACCATTATCAAATCGCTCTTGAAGGAAAGCAAGAATTATTGGTATTGGGCAGTTATATGGGACTTCGCCCCACGATATGCACCAATTTGTGAAACTCTCCATTTATGTGCGTAAAGAAGCCTCGTGGAAGGAGCCCTAGCCTCAGAGATAGTGTTCAACACGCGCTGAGGAAGTGCATCTGTTACTGGCAAGCTCCGTTGAGGGGCCAGCCATGAAGGCTCCATGACTCTGGATTTGGGTGCCATATCGTTCCTTGTGCTTGAGAGAGGAGGTCTCTCTTCAGTGGAAGAGTCCACGGGGGGCTTCCAGCATCTCCACTAGTTCTGGAAACAATGGCTGGTTGGGCCATTTCGGTGCCACTAACAGAACAGATTCCCTTTCCTCCCTGATTTTGCAAAGCACACGAGTCAGAAGTTTAACTGGAGGAAAGGCATACTTGTGTACTTTCGGCCAGCTGTGAGCTAGTGCATCCACTCCCAGGGGAGACCATGTCAGTGAATAAAACAGCAGGCAGTGAGTGTTCTCCCTTGATGCGAACCCTGCCGAATACACTCCAAATCATATTGACTGTCAAAGGGTGTAATCTTCACTCTCCGTGGATCACCCCTTCCCTCGACAGTAAGTCTGTGCCGTGATTCAGGCATCCGGGGACATGAACTGCCCGGATGGAGAGGAGCTGTTGATGTGCCCAAAGAAGAAGGTCTCTTACCAGCTGCAGCAGCGGCTGCAAGCTCACACCCACTTGGTGATTTATAAATGCTACCACTGTCATGTTGTTCGTACTCATGAGAACGTGACGGTGGAGAATGTCTGGGAGAAAGCACTTGAGCGCTAGGAGCTCCAGACAGTTTATGTGCCACAACTTCTCTGTTTCTGACCACTTCCCCAAGGCTGATCTGCAGTTGCATACGGCTCCCCAAACCATGCTCGATGCATCTGTTATAACAGTCTTTCTCCTGATCACTTGGCCAATAGGAACACCCTGGCAATACAGTGTCATATCACGCCAAGGGGTCATTGCTTTCAAGCAGTCGCGCGTTACTCGCACGCACAAGTTGCCCGCACGCCATGTGCTCTGTGGCACCTGACTTTTCAGCCAGAGCTGAAGCGGTCGCATATGTAGAAATCCTAATTTGCACACTGTTGAGGTGGCAGCCATCTGGCCGAGCGTCTTCTTAAAGCATTTCAACGGGGGAGAGTGTCCTAGCTTGAAGACTGCGTGAGAGCTGATCAATTTTTGTGTGCGCTCCTCCGACAGACGCGCTCGCATATTGATTGAATTCAGCTCCACTCCTAAAAAAAGAGATGCTCTGGCTTGCTTTTTTGCATTTTCACAGTCAGCCCTAAGCTCTGAACATGAGCGAGAAGTCTGAGCTTGTCGCTGAGCAGCACGCTCTCTGATTGCGCTAAGACTAGCCAATCGTCAAGATAGTTCAGGATGCGTATTCCACTCTGCTTTAGAGGAGAGAGAGCAGCATCCATGCACTTCGTAAATGTACGAGGGGCTAGGGATAAACTGAAGGGTAGGACCGTGAATTGACGTGAAGTGACGGATAACTCGCCGTTGGGGGGAAGGGGGTTTAATACCACACGAATGTGAGAGTGAGTGATGGGTGAGAGGGGAGTGAGAGGAGGAAAATTGCCCTGATATTGAAGTGAGTTTTGTACTTTTTTTGACTTTATTTTACTGCATAGTGGAACAGTCAAAACACAAACATGACAATCGTTCTTGCTTCCCACAGCAGGCAGGGGGCCATGGTGAAGACACACAGCGGAGCGAGCAGACTTGTTCAGTGGCTTGTCTTTGGCGCTGAGTGCAGCTTTCCTCCTCCGAGAGACAGCATCAGGAACTCGGCTTTGATTCCGGAGCCGGTGGCCTGCTGTCTCTGTCAGGGCGGGGCCTCTGGTTCTTGGAGCCCTGACGGTGCTTCGGCCACGGCTGTCTTGGCCTCACCGCCGGCTCATGTTCGCGCCGAACTGCGCTGTGCTGAGGAGGAGCGGGAACGCGCAGGAGGGTTTGCGCCAGCGCGTTTTGGCAGGAAGTGGCTAATGGCCTTAGACTGTTTCTGCGCTTCAATGAAGCGCTCCATAAACATCTCCACCGCCACTCTACAGAGACCCGATGGATTCACGGGTGCGTCTTTCAGCTCTGTCAGGGTAAGCCACAGTTGACGATCCAGCACCACAAAATTACCCATGTTGCGGCCGATCGCACGAGCTGTAACCTTCGTCGCTCTGAGGGCCAGATCCATGGCACATCAGAGCTGTTTAAAGACTTCAGGGTCTGGGCCACCCTCATCCAGAGACCTGAGAAGTTTGGCATGACACACCTAGAGTATCACCATGACATGCAGTGCTGAAGCTGCCTGGCCTGCCATGGAGAAAGCATTGCCAGCGAAGTTTGCTGTGGCGCGGCAAGGTTTCGAGGGGAGAGACACGTTGTTTCTCATTCTCCAGTTCACCACTTGTGCACTCGACTGGTGAGCAGCAATGTTCCCTCTAAGCTGCGCGCGAGCACGGCCGCGCACTTCTTCCACCGCTGCCGCGCAGAAGAAATAATGTGCCGCGCACACGCATAAATGAATTGGGAAAGCTATTTGCGAAAGCGAATGAATTGCAATGCTCGGGTAAACCGCTATAGAGTTGATATCACGATAGAGTTAGAACCGGTGAATGCGGTTTACAGTTTCATAGAAAGGGAATGATGTGTGCCAAATGAGTCTCTGTTGAAACCGAATATTTTAATGGTTGCGTAGCCTACGAAATAGCTCAACTCGAGAGCCGACGCAAACGCAATGACATGTGAAATAAAACGTCATCATGTATTAAAGAAGAGTGGCTTGATTAAGTGCTGGAAACAGCGGATGATGGGCACAGAACGGTAACAAAACTCAGAGACATTTACAGTCACACAGGTGTAGTGTGCAAACTGTACATCATAGGGATGTTTAGATAGCTATAGAAGACCTGACGTTCACGTTTTTTTTAACTTACAGATCTCAGTTTAAATGCTTCAGTTTCTATTCTATTCTATTCTATTCTATTCTATTCTATTCTATTCTATCAGTTTAAATGCTTCAGTTTGTTTTGATATTATATTATGTTAGGCCTATATTATAAACCTAATAAATAATTGACCTTGTTTTTTAATGGAGTCTCTGCTCATCAAGGATGTATTTATTTTATCGAAAATACAGAAGAAAAAAACTGTAATATTGTGAAACATTATTGCAATTTCTAATATTGGTTTCCTGTTTTAATATACTTTAAAATATAATTTATTCCCGTGGAGCAAAGCTGAATTTTCAGCATCATTACTCCAGCCTTCAGTGTCATATTATCCTTCAGAAATCATTCTAATATGCCGATTTATTATCAGTGATGAATCTGTTGTGCTGCTTAATATTTTTACTTTTTTTTTATTTTTTTATTTTTTTTTGGAACGTTTTACTTTTTTCTTTGATTCTTAGATTAATAAAAAAGTTAAAAAGAACAGCATTTATTCAAAATAGAAATCTTTTCTAAAAATATGTCATTATTATTATCACTTTTTATCCATTTAACACATTCTTGCTGAATAAAAGTATTAATTTCTTTAAAAAAAGAAAAAAAAATACTGACCACAAACATTTTAGTAGTGTATATTGTAACACAAAATTTCTATTTTGAATAAACACTGTCCTTTTTAACTTTTTATTTATCAAAGAATCCCGAAAAAAATATCACAAGTACCAAAAAAAAAATTATGCAGCACAACTGTTTCCAAAATTGATTATAAATCAGCATATTAGAATGATTTGTAAAGCATCATGTGACACCGAAGACTGGAGAAATGATGCTGAAAATTGCTTTGCTTCATAGGAATAAATTATATTTTAAAGTATATTAAAATAGAAAACCTTTATTTTAAATTGCAATAATACTTCACAATATTATTTTGTGAAATAATAGTCAATATTTTTATCAAATAGATACAGCCTTGATGAGCATAAGAAACTTATTTAATAAACATTATTGATTCCAAACTTTTGAATGGCAGTGTATTATACTGTATATATATATATATATATATATATATATATATATATATAATATATATATATATATATATATATATATATATATAATATAAAGTTTTTCTCAGGTAATCTAAAATGTACATCATTTAGTCACGGGTCAAATTAAATACAAATAGCACATTAAAGTTAAAAGTTACACACTTTTTTTTTTGTGCGCACTGTACATGTCTGGTATAAATAATGTTTTTGCACAGGTGGCCGAAATGTCCGCCCAACAGAGAAAAGTTTTGCTCAGCAAGAAAAAAAATTAGAGGGAACATTGGTGAGCAGTGTGTTCCACAACTTCGCTATTTCGTCATGCACCTCCAGGAAAAAGGGGCTGGGTTTTTCGCAGGGTGTCTTTTCAGCCGCGGTCCGACTGGAGGTAACACTTGTCCAGACGGCTTCTGGCCGGCTAGGCAGGAGGCGCCCATTTCAAACCGAGCTCCTTGGTCAGGATGCTTAGGAGCTCAACATCACTATAATGGAGGTCCCCCCCCCCCCCCGTCGCTGCCATGGGGCGCAGTGTAATCCAGTGGGCTGTTGGACCACTCCTCCCTCGCAGATGCTGCTACCGAAATCGCCGATAGACATCATATCCCGTGTGCTGGGGGAGGGGCGGATATCAGCGGTCATGAAGTGCACTGGAAGGGGATCTGCAGCAGGGGGATGAGGAGCGCATGGGCACTGAGCCGGCGCAAGCTTGTCACCTGACCTGGACAGATCCACATCGGAAGTGTAAGGATGAAAGAACCTGAGATACTTTGATCTCCTGAGAAACAGACAATACAAACATACACGTGTCACGGTAGGAAATCCATTGTTTCCTCCGTGTCATGTTTTGTGTTTGTTTTTGTACTCACGTAGTCTCCATGTGCTCGTTTGGTTGATTGTTGTCACCTGTGTGTTGATTGTCTCGCTCCAGCTGATCCTCATCTCCACTCAGCTACATATACTCACTCATCTCTCTGTCTGTTGTCAGATCCTCATTCATGTCTCCACTTCCTAGTTGGATTACCGTCTTCCGTGTTCGTGTGCTGGATTGTGTTCGTGTGCTGGATTGTGTTCGTGTGCTGGATTGTGTTCGTGTGCTGGATTGTGTTCGTGTGCTGGATTGTGTTCGTGTGCTGGATTGTGTTCGTGTGCTGGATTGTGTTCGTGTGCTGCGGATGTGTTCGTGTGCTGGATTGTGTTCGTGTGCTGGATTGTGTTCGTGTGCTGGATTGTGTTCGTGTGCTGGATTGTGTTCGTGTGCTGGATTGTGTTCGTGTGCTGGATTGTGTTCGTGTGCTGGATTGTGTTCGTGTGCTGGATTGTGTTCGTGTGCTGGATTGTGTTCGTGTGCTGGATTGTGTTCGTGTTGTCGTCTTCGTGTCAGTGTTCCGGTCTGTTCCTGGTTTCATCCATTGACCGTCTTCACCTTCACCATCGACTTCACCATCCAGCTCTTCTCACGCCACCGTAGACCTTCGTTTCCATTGCCTACATTCTGGACTCTGATTTCAATAAACTTCTTCTGATTGCCTGCAATTGCTTCCTCCTCTTTTACAAGCCGTCACAACACGGGCATCTTCGAGACACCCCACAGAGTGGAGGTGCAGGAGACCTCCTTCCCTTCTGGCCATTTGTTTCATTTTATATCCCTTCACCCATGCTTCCTTCTACTCAATCTGCTCAAAATGATTACATGAAAATGTCAATGCAAGTGAACTAACACTCGTGTCTAGTATCATTTGAAATGTCTCAGTGCAACTACAATGGTCTCAATCTTACAAAAGTAGATTAGAAGATAATACAGATCCTAAGTGTCAAGAGATATTTTGATTACTGTGATGGGAGTGCCCTTTCCCAGGGTCCTCCATGTTTATTACCTTCTGTTCCCTTGGAGTTGTAAACCACTCAGGTTTGGGACCTGAGTTAATGCAAATTCCAATTGTTAGTTTCTGTCTTCATCTCGGGGGATGTTTGTCTTGGTCTGAGGTATTTAAAGGATTGCAGCAAAAGGATCAGCGCGATTCTGTAGCCAGAAAGCACGTAGTGTGGTGTGTGTCTCTTCACTTCATACTATGTATTTTCTAAGGTCAGGTATGCATATTTTACTTTTAGATTCATCTTTGAGAATTTGATGTTTTTGTATTGACATGATTTGATATGTTTGAATTGGGTATATAATTGGCAGAATACATATTTACCTGACTGATAATAAATTGTTACATTTGATTTTATTCTGTTTTACCCTGAAATTATTGACTCTAGTAGATTATGTTGTATCCTTGTTAGCGACATGAACACCCGAATGAACTAGTACAATAATATTAAAGAATAAATAGAATAATCAAATGTGGGAATAATAATAATTAGAGACAGACAATCAACCAATTTGCCTTTCAACCTAAATTCGAGGTCATACTAAAATGGAGTCAGATTAGATAATTAAATGGAGTCAGATTTGAGTTTAACCTAAACTGAATAACTCTACGCGCTGAAAAGACCGAACACGCAGGAACCTTCAGCCAGCACCGGATACCTTCCTTGGACCGTGTGCGTGGACCTTACAGAAGCTTGCAGCACTTTACTCCTTGGCTTAAAAGAGGCTGCAGAGGAAGAGCGCGGTAGAGCTATTTGGGCGAGTTCATCGCCCTGGACGATAGCCACACGGAGCCTGAGAGTCCGAAGGCCCATATCTCCTCAATGGGGGCAGTCCGAACCCCCAAATCAAAAAATCATCTGTTTGACAGCACAGTTACTGTACACAGGCTGACACTAACTGTCTATGAACTGACCTTTTGAAGAGTAAGCCATTGTCCTGGTGATGATAGCAAAACAAAAAACATTAGTATGAATAACAAGAATAGTTACTGTACATGATCCCTACAGGCATTTAAAGTGACACTCCACCAAAAACCAAATATTTTCTCATCATTTACTAAGATAAACTTGCTTTATATAGACTTACTGAGATGGATTATTTATCTGAAAAGCTTTGTTTGTGTTTCACAGACGAAAGAAATTCATTTGGGATGGCATGTGATCATTTCAATGGGTGATGCATCCTTTTAAGGCACTTTTCAACATCTTACTGTAGAAACTAAACAAACTAAATTCCAGGCATTGGCTCTGAGTCTGAACAAACAATGAACAAAGTTTGCATGATTCTTATTATTACTAGCCCCATTTTCAAATGAATAATTGCTGACATTACATGCAAAAATGAATTCAATGTTTCAGGCATGCACTTATTATTTGCAAAAATCGCTTCTTACCAATTCACTTTTTTCATACTGGTCATCTCAAGTTACATTAAAGTTTCCACTTTTCAGTCTTCTGCACTGATAAGACTGGAGTTTTCGGTTTGACTACAGGAAACCACAAACACATATGTAAACGTGTGAGATAAGGTCGGATTAAACTTTTTAACTTCTTAAAATCATAATTTTAGAACTAAAAATCATGTAAATTCTACAAATATAACAGAAAAGGATTAACAAGAACTTGTATGCAACATTTATACTCACTGAAGAAAACATTTGTTCCTTCCAGAGGTGTAGTAGTGAAGTTTTCTTTTGAAACAAACTCTTGAAACACTTTAATTCTGCACTCACATTTGTCACTGTGATGACTTCTATTAAAGATGCATGTATAGTTTTTTAAGCTGCAATTTAAGAGATATTTATTGTTATGTTGGAGTAGTTCAGTTAGCTATTAAACATGAAGCACACACGGCTGAACGGATAATCTCTTTACTAGTTCTGTGTCACTTACCCACATGCATGAGCACACAGCAGACAAAACTTAACCCCCTCGTAAACCCGAAAACCAAGTGGTAGAACACAACATCCCCCCCTTCAAAGAACAAAAACTGTGCTCTCTCAAACTATAGCTAGAGGAAATGACTAAACACCTAAGCATTAAAGTCAGTGATAAAGTCCTTTAGGTATGCGGGACGAGCTCTTGCTCGAATCGGCCGACTCTCAGTTACTGTTGACTGCGGCACCTCTTGGCCCTCCTGATTCTCATCAAGTGCATGAAGAGGTTGAGGCCCCACAGCTGGTGGAGATTGTTGCGGGACCACCCTGACAGGGGAACCTTGATGCACCCAGCCTGCCCATGGTTGTACTGGTCCCAGTGATGGTGGTGCAAAAGCCGAGCTGTGTGTTGGTCCTCCACTAGGCTTCCTTGCCTGTGAGCACATGTTTGCGTTGAAAGGGGTTGGCACTTTCCGCAGTCAAAGTTGACATTTATTCGCCACTGGTTTGAAGTTACGGCAGCTTTGGCTGCTGCCCAGGTGTCACCTGAGGCTGCAGCTGACAATTCCTGTGGTCTCAGTCTGTCCAATGGAAAGTCCATCTCTCGGCCAAGCATGAGCAGAGCAGGAGAGGCCTGAATGGTGGTGTGCTGGCTAGCTCTGTAATGCATGAGCGTTAAGTTGAGTGCTATTTGGAATGTATACCCCTGGGCCTGGTATGCACGAATACCGTTCTTAAGGCTTTGATTGAATCTTTCAACCCCACCATTTGCCTGGGGATGGTAGAGTGCGGCATGGAAATGCTTAATTCCTTTACTGCACAGGAAGTTGGAGAAGTCTGCAGAGGTAAACTGCGGCCCATTATCAGTAGTGATGGCACGGGGCATGCCCCAGCGAGCGAACAGACTCTCCAGTATCTGAGTGATGGTCTGTGTTGTCATTGTCCCAGCTGATATTACCTCAGTCCATTTAGAATGGAGATCATACACGACCACCAGAAAGCGCTGATGGTGGGGAATGCCATGGCCATGAATTTCCCCACAGATGTCAAGTTGAAGGTGCTCCCATGGATGAGATGGCCATGGAACTGGCTGCAAAGGGAGTGAGACTTGTTGTCCAGTCTTTTAACTGAGTAGACATGGTTCACAGTCTCTGACCAGTCCTTCAATGTCATGATCAATGCCTGGCGACCAAACCAGGTCTCGGCATCTTTGCTTAAGCCTTACGATACCCAAGTGCCCCTCATGCGCCACTGATAAGACGCGTGCACGCAGGCTGTGTGGCACCACTGTACAAAGGCCTCTAGAGACACAAACATCGCCCCGATATGACAGTTCATTTTGTACCTTAGCAAAAGGTTTTAGCTCCTCCGGCACCCGTGCTGGCCATCCTGAGCGTATATATGTGCGCAGTGTTGTTAGTGTGGGGTCACACTTGGACTCCCTCTGCAGCTGCTCCAAGGAGACCGATTCTTGCAGAGGTGTGTGTAGCATCTGAATGAGGTCTGGCTCCATGTCATCATTTCCTGGCGAGGCTGCTGGTGTGGGTGCATCAATTGATTGAGATAAGAGATCAGCAACCACGTTCTCCCTCCCTGGCGTGAACTTGAGTTGGTAGTCATACTGCCTTAGATGCTCACACCATCTGTGCAGATGAAGGGGTTTATGACGTGAGCCAGAGGCCGACAAGAGTGTGGTCAAAGCCTGATGGTCCGTGCGGAGGGTGAAATGCCGACCATAGAGGAAGAGATGCCATCGTTCAGTTGCCCAGACACAAGCAAGGGCCTCGCGTTCACCTACAGAGTAGCGCTGTTCCGTGGGGGTCAAAGCTCTGGAGGCAAATGCTACAGGTCTTTCCACTCCATCCTGCATCTGCGACAGCACTGCTACCAGTGCCTGTGTGGAGGCATCACAGGTGACAATAGGCTGACTGTCGGGATCGAAGTGAGCTAAGACAGGAGGTGTGGTAAGCTGGGACTTTAGTGTTCGAACGGCCTCGGAGCACGCACTAGTCCAGTTCCATGGCTTCTTCTTTCTCTAGTAACTGGCGAAGGGGTGCCGTGGTTTAGGAGTACTGAGGCATGGAATGAAGGTAATAGGCCGTCATGCCCAGTATCGCCTCAATATTTGACTGAAGAGGGGCGATGCCCCTAGACGTGAGGCGGTACCCAACGAAGTCTATGGCTGAGGCTACAAAAGTGCATTTCTCTCCATTTAACGTAAGGTTATGTGCCATGAGAGCACTGGCCACCCTGCTAAAACAGTCGTTATGGGTCTGGACATCTGGCGCATGGACTACTATATCATCCAGGAATACTGCAAAATACAGCCAAAATAGTGGTCATTACCTTTTGAAAGCAACTGGGGCGGAGCTGAGGCCAAACAGCATACGAGTTTATCGAAATACCCCAGCGTTTGTGACGAATGCTGTGAGGCCTCTGCTAGAAGGGTGAAGTGGCACCTGCAGATAACCTTTGCGCAGGTCCAGTTTTGAGAAGACTGTTGAGCCATAGAAGTAAGCGGTCAACTCAGCTGTGGGTAAGGGGTACTTGTCTGGGATAACTGCCTTATTTACAGAGCGCAGGTCAACACATACTCATATTCCTCCCGTTTTTTTTTTTTTTTGGCAATGACCAGGTTAGAAATCCAGGGAGATGCATTGACCGGCTCAATAACTCCCATGTCCAGTATCATTTGAAGCTCCGCAGTAACTTCTTCCCGCAGGGCTAGGGGAATTCTGCGCAGGGGCTGTATGACCGGCCGCACACCAGGGTCAACCAAAGGCCTATGGGTGAATGTTTTAAGGCAGCCCAGTCCGTCGAACAGCGATGGCCATCTCTGTTGCCAGGTGGAGGTGACATGGTAGATATCATAGCCCTTTTCATCACGAAGTGTGAATCCCGAGCTTGTAAATAGATAGATCAAGTCCCAGAAGGTTGGCTCCCCCCTCAGTAATGTAGAAGGGAAATGATGGCAGATGTTTAGAGCCGTAACGTCTTGAGACCCGGAGAATCTTGGAGCTGTCATAACCACAGAGGTAAGTGCAGAGCTGTTGTAATGGTAGATGTGAGAAAAACTTGTGATACGTACTGGCATTAAGCAATGATGCCGCTGCTCCCGCATCCATCAGAAGTGGAAGGCTTACCTCCTCCAGCAGCACAGTACATGTCCTAAAAGCTGCCTGGCCAGCTGATACATGCCTGATCTCATCTAGTCATTACGGACAGGTGAGGGTCTCCTCCGTGCTGCTGATGTAGCAGGAGCCGACCGGCAAAATTTTTTTGATTTTTTTTAGACACTTCCTGCATGTCTGTCCACGTGCAGGGCAAATTTAACTGGAGCCACAGTTGCCACAGAAGCTCAAACTGCGTTGGTTTCTCTGTAACTGTGCAAGCTGCACTGGAAAACCTACATTGTTATCTTCAGTCTTTTCTGTGGGTAAATTGCTGTGGCCTGAATGGCAGGAAGATCGCAGCTGTTGTGTGGAAACGTCCACAGGGGGGCGCGCATCAGCAAGTAGTGTGGAGCATTCCAGAGCGGCCTCCACAGTGCAATTACAACTGCTTGGTTTAGTGTCAATTCGTCAGGTTCTAACAACAGTTTTTCCCGAGTCTTGTCACATAGTATGCCTTCAATAAACTGATCAGTAACAATCTGATCTTGAAGTGTTGCATGAGTGCGCCATGTCACGCAGATTAGTCACGTAATCTTGCATGGACTCACCCGGTCGCTGAAGACGCTTGCGTAGTTTATATCGGCGAAGTATTACTCGCTGTTGGCCCGTGAAGTGGTGTGCGAGAAGAGCAACCGCTTCCTCATACGTCTCAGCTTCCCCGAGCGCACAATATGTTCTCTGTCCCTCTGCCCTGAGGCAGTGACGAAGCAGAGCAATTTTCCTCCGATCTGGTATGTCATCATAGTCCATGGCCTCGAGATACATCAATCCAACTCGCCCATGGAATAGGCGGTTCACCAGGCACGGGTAAAAAAGGGGCCAGCAGTGGTAAGCTAAACTCAGCCATCCTTGTTGCCAATGTTATGTTGGAGTAGTTCAGTTAGCTATTAAACATGAAGCACACACGGCTGAACGGATAATCCCTTTACCAGTTCTGTGTCACTCACCCACACGCATGCGCACATAGCAGACAAAACTTAACCCCTCCGTAACCCCGAAAACCTAGTGGTAGAACACAACATTTATGTCAGCTGATTGCTAAATGAACAGCAATGCATTTAGTTATAGAGGAACGACAGATCTGTATAAACACTCACATATTGGACACATTTTGTGTGACGTTGAGCTTGTATCCAGAGCAGCTTTTGAGACTGTCAGTGGAGAGACTGCATTTAATTTCTTTCTCATAGTCATTAAAACACTTTAAGTCCTCCTCTGTGGGCTCTACAGTGATTGGAAAATAATAGACTGAGAGATCAAAGTCCCTTTAAGGCAAGTGATGTCACTCGGCGGCCATCTTTAAAACGCTTATCGGGCATGCAATTGCAGCTCCTGTCTTTGAATGAGGAAACATCAAACTGTTCACTAAGTTTACGATTAAATTTCATATTTGAAATCACCAATGAAATTTGACAACTGTATCATAAATGTTGTTTATTTTGCTCAAATGGCGTTAAAAAAGCTTATTTTTCAGGCTAGATCAGCCAGTGAGCATGTGCAGTCCTAGGCGCACTTCTCAGAGCGCTGACTGTTTCTATAGTAACCGGGACACTTCTAACGGCAGCTGCAGTGACACACTGACTTTACAGATTAGCGACTGGCTCTTTTGCTCAGAAGGTGGGGCTTCGTTCAATAGAGCGGCCATATTGAGTGGGGGAACTATGACATCACTTTGTATGAGGATCGGCTGTTAGCATCGCACTGGTTTCTTTGACAAAATGGCAATGGGATTTTTCCATAGGCTTTTGGATTATCGCAAAAAATAAGATCTGTGTTCAATCATAGTTCATGAAACGTACACAATTTGTCCATCAAGATAATCTTCACAAAATAATATAACTTTTAAGAATTTTGAAGCCAAAATAAAAGTGGCAGAATTTAAAAGCTACATTTTAAACGAACTACAGCACCACGGTCGCTCGCCTTCAACGTCACCACCACCACGCTCCTGACAACTTTTTAAACTTATTTTTAACATGTTCAGTGAAAAGGATTTAGTCTGTATATGAATTTTAATCCATGCTACATGAACCTTTTCATATAAACTGGAATAAATACAAAACTAGAGCCAAACTAAAACTGAAATGAGACATTAGTAATAAATAGTATAGAGAATAAATGAAATAATCATAACTAAAGGACACATGAAAGCATGTATTTCTGATTAATATTAATATTTTAATTATTTCGTGTACTATTCAATACCATTCTGGTGCATTTAATCTATTAAATAACAGCAGAGTGAGACAGTTTTTGAATATGGTAAGATTAAACTTATTTTAGTGAACAAAGTACCACATTTCAGCTATCGTTTTGTTAGGGTGGGTACACAAAATGTTATTTTATCCTTGCTTCTAGAAAATCCTTAAGCTTTCTAACAGCTTCATGTGGCCGTAAACATTTAATTTTAACGTGTCTTTAAGCACAATGCATGTTAAAGTTTCACTTTCACCACGACTAAGCCGGTAAATATGGTGTTTACATGAATAATCATATGAGTTTACCTTATGGTCCAAACCCAGAGTCTCTGCATCAGCAGGAAAGCAATAAAACAAGCATCTTACATCCTAAGACTAGTGTTGCATTTCAGGGCAAAGCAAAAAAACATTATCGAACAACAATATAAAATGCGGGAAACTATTAATTTGTTATTCTACAAATAATTGTACTATAAATTATACACTATGATTGGAAAATACTGTAAACTGATAAACTGTTCGGCGTGATGATGTTTAATGTCTCCGACAGCACCTGTAGTCCTAGTTAGCAACTCGTCAACAATTATCTTTTTTAAGAAACGTAATATTTTTTTAAAAAAATCAAGAGTGGGGTGTAACTGCTGTTTTATGTTGTAGAATAAAACGTGAAAGTATCTTGAGCTTGTGAGAACCACGGACCTTATTTTAGGGGATTTAAACAAACTCCCATTCAAATACCCATTGACCCATTGGAACTGGAAGTGCTAAAATACTAACTCACTTCCGGGGTTTTGCCTACAAAGTGACATCATAGTTACATCACTCTATTGAGCATTGCATTTTTCCCCATTAAAAACTATACAAGTGACACGTCTTGGGTATTCTATAGTATTCGGTGAGATCACTATCACAGATGACCACAACAGAAGTTGCTTTACAAAAGTAAAAATGGTTTAACGGTAAAACACTGTAAAAGTTGTAAAAAAAAAAAAAAGTTGTAAAAAGGATCCATGTACCAAAATGAATTTTGAGGAGAGCAAGTAACAATTCTTGTCTAAATAATCATTTGTGATCATATTAATGGATTTTAAATGACTAGTGGTATCTCAATCATCAGGTTTTCCCATTTAATTTGAAAAATAATATTTCACAACATTTTCACCTCTGGATGCCACAAACATGAGGCTACACATAAAATAACAGTATACTGTAGTTACATTTGACACATCTGTGACATACACACACACACACACACGCTCTGTTTTCAGAGTTTAGAGACTGTTTTAGCTTATGCATTTGTTCTACACAAAAATATGAAGCTTACCAAAAACACACTGTAAAACACACAAACAAACAAACAATAAATAAGTATGATTTCTTTCAACCAGTTCGTTGCTCTGTTGAAAAGTAAACAGTTTACAACTGAAGGATTTTCAAATTAAAATTATGGTTTCACTCACAAACACATAAAATGCTGCCCAGTTAATGCTCGGTTTAAACTCTGCTCATGACTGTCTATAAAAGTCTTGTCTTGCTTAACCGCAAGAGCATTGTCGAATTTGCCCACATGTCTAGTCGGGACTATCCACCTTTTTCTTCTAAGCGGAAGTAAGCCTATGGGTGAGACTTCCGGATCATTAACCGTTATAGGTAAATAACAAGGAGAATAAAAACGTGCAGTAAACGGTAAAACAGTTTGCACTACAAACCAATGTGTTCATAATTAAAGTAATACATTGAAATAATATGATAAGACACACCAATTTTCGATATCAATCAGTAAAACAAACTGTTTTGTAAAGCTAAAAATAGCTGGATGCAGATGAAACCGGAAGCCAGACCCACAGAATTTACAAATGGCCGTGCCTATTTTTATGACAAGAAACATCTCAGTTACATATGTAACCATGGTTCCCTGAATAGGGAACGAGATGCTGCGGTGACGTCACCATATGGGAAAACCTCTCGGTGTGATGAATGTCTGAAGCCCTATACCATCCCTCCAATTTCATTGGCCAAATAGCAATTGGCACCGCCCTACGCATGCGTACGCATAGTATACCTGAGTGCCACGCGCTATTTCACTCAGATTTCACATGAACTGAGAAAACGCTATCAAGATACGGAATGGCCGGGACCGCAGCATCTCGTTCCCTATTCAGAGAACCGTGGTCACATACGTAACCGAGATGTTCCTATTCATAGGTCACTTCGATGCTGCGGTGACGTCACCGTATGGGAACCCTATACCATAACGCCTGACGTACCTGAGATAGCTGCAATCCAAGGAAAGCATCTGCTCAAGCGGAGAGAACCCGGGAGCCAGGAGCCATCCTCACATCCAGACTGTAAAACTTGACAAAAGTGCTCGGTGAGGACCATCCTGCTGCAGCACAGCTATCATCCATGGAGGATCCACTGAGAAAAGCCTGCAATGAAGCCACTGCTCTTGTGGAATGAGCTCTAATTCCTAAGGGCGACGCGAGTGCACCCGACTCATAGGCTAAAGATATAGCTTCCACCAACCAATGGGACATGCGTTGCTTTGTGACAGCATGGCCTCTATTTTTGTGTCCAAAACAGATGAACAGCTGGTCGGACTCATGCCATGGAGCTGAACGATCAACATATTTCTTCAGTGCTCTGACAGGACAAAGACTCAGAGCTTCTAGCCCCGCCTCTGCAGGGGAGAAAGCTTCCAAGACCACTTGCTGAAAGTGAAAAGGGTTCGAGGCAACCTTAAGGACATAATTAGGCCTCGGTCGCAGCAATACTTTCACAAACCCTGTTGCAAAGTCCATGCACGAGGGCGAAACAGAAAGAGCCTGTAAATCCCCAACTCTCTTGAGGGAGGATAAAGCCACAAGAAGAACTGTCTTTAAATCAGGATTTTTTCCGATACAGTTTCCAAGGGCTCAAACTAATGCCCTGATAGACCTTGCAACACAATAGATAAATCCCATGATGGAACTCGCACAGGGCGGAAAGGCCTCAGCAACCGCGAACCCTGCATAAAGCGAGAGACCAGCAGATGACGGCCCACTGAAGTACCATCTATATAAACATGGTTAGCTGAAATGGCTGCCACATACACTTTAAGAGTGGCTGGTGTTACTCCATCTGAAAAACGGTCTTGAAGAAAATCCAGTACTGAAGCCACGGGGCACTAAATTGGATCCATATTACGAATTCCACACCAGGCAGTAAACAGTTTCCATTTAAAAGCATTTAAGTGTCTCGTAAAAGCTGCCCTAGTGTTCATTATAGTACTGGTAGTTTCAACTGAGAGACCGGGAAATATTAACTCACTCCGCTCAGAGGCCATGCCCACAGCTTCCATAGGTCTGGCCTTGGGTGCCAAATCATTCCTCTTGCTTGCGATAGTAAGTCCTGTCTGAGGGGAATCTCCCACGGAGAGCCTGCTAGCATATTGACCAGATCCACAAACCACAGCTGCGTGGGCCACCAGGGAGCCACCAACAGCAGCTGCTCCACTCTGTCCAGCCGTATCCTGAATAACACCGCTGGAATTAGTCGAATTGGAGGAAAAGCATATAAGCTGGTCCTGGGCCAATCGTGTGCTAATGGGTCCAAGCTTAGGGGCGTTGGAGGACTTAGGGAGAACCATAGTGGGCAATGAGTAGTCGTGCTCGATGCAAATAAGTCCACTTTCGCTTCTCCAAACACTCGCCATTTAAGGCTCACCGTTTGGGGGTGCAACCTCCATTCCCCCTCCTCCAGGCTCTGTCTCGAGAGCAAATCCGCTCCGAAGTTCAAGTGCCCGGGGACATGAACCACTCGGATCAACAGAAATCTGTTCTGAGACCAAAGAAGAATATTCCTTGCCAGCCTGTAAGGGGGCGAGAAAGTAATCCTCCTTGATGATTCAGATATGACACAACTGCTATGTTGTCTGACCTGATTAACACATGACAGCCGATCAGCAGACTCGAGAAATACTGGAGAGCTAGAAAAACTGCCAGCAATTCCAACCTGTTTATTTGCCAGCCACGTTGTGTCATCATCCATACTCCGTGAGCTGGGCGCCCTTGACAAACAGCTCCCCAACCCGTCAAAGATGCGTCCATCGTGACAATCTCACGGCAAACACAAATCCCCAACCGAACTCCAGTTCGAAGGAATTTGGCTGACATCCAAAGTTTTTTTGACATAACACACCTCCGTGTCACCGAAATCGTCTGATGTGGGAAACAACGGGTGAAATCTTTTGGCTTTTCGTCCACCACTGAAATGGGCACATGTAAAGCAAGCTCAGACAGATTACAGGGGATGCTGCTGCCATTAAACCCAAAAGTCTAAGGCACAAACTCACCATCACTGAGCGACCTACTCGGACTCGAGTCCGACTCGAGTCACTATTCTTTGGACTCGAGTCCGACTAGAGACTCCATTCTCTGGACTCGTGACTCGACTTGGACTCGCGGACTGATGACTTGTACTTGGACTCGGACTCGAGGATATATAAAATCGGACTTGAGCATTCATCACGTTGTTTTTGACTAAATATGTTATAAAAAAAAAGTTATATAAGGTGTTACACTTTTCCTGTTTGGTGCCCAAGACTGGCCGGGATCTTTTTTTTTCCCTCACAGACACTGCTACCGCTCGCTCTCTTTGCTTGACAACACACTCACTGACGTCACTCACTTTACGCTCGTGCATGTCAGATCAGATTACATGATTTTTTTTGTCTGTTGCAATGGTCACTGTGTCAGATGGATGACGCAATTTTGACTCCTAAAATCCTGTGGTGTCGTGAACAAGAAACATGTCAGACTAACGTTACACGTTGCTTTCTGACCAGTCGCGTGCCGTCACACACACACACACACACACACACATTCACTTGAACACATACAAACGAACTCACGCTAAATCATTCGGTCACTCACACACAAACACTCTCTCTCTCTCTCTCTCTCTCTCTCTCGGCATATCGTATTGATTTTTACATTTTAAGTATCTTTAAAATACAGTGTCCTGTAAAATGCACGTTTCTTTTTTTCGCTGAGTGTATTTCTGTAATACAGTGTTAAAGGATTAGTTCACACAAAAATGAAAATTTCCTAATCATTTACTCCTCCCAATGCCATCCAGGATATCCATGGCTTTTTTTCTTCAGTGGAAAATAAATTATGTTTTTTTAAGGAAAACATTTCAGGATGTTTTCTTCATATAATGGACTTCAATGCCTACCAACTCAATACATTTTATCAGTTCTTTGAAGGTCCCCGAGTGGAGACATGTAGGCACTGGGAGCTCGAGACTCGACTCAGACTCGAATACGGGACTCAAGACTCGACTCGGACTCGAACACTGGGGACTCGAGACTCGACTCGGACTCGAACTCTGGTAATGGTGACTCGACTTGGACTCGACTCGGACTCTTCTCTGGTGACTCGGACTTGGACTCGGACTCGAACACTGGGACTCGAGACTCGACTCGGACTCGACAGTTGGTGATTCGACTACAACACTGGTGGCTCAGGCATGACATGAGAGACTGAACCTGCCGGAGAGACTATCTTGCTGTCATCACAGGAGAGTCCAAGTCTACTCCCAAAAAGGTTATCCACTGAGAGGGAATTAAAACACTCTTCTGGAAATTAGTACGTAAGCCCAGGCTGTTTAGATGATTCAGCACAAGATCCCGATGAGAGTGTGCTTGAGTCTGCGATTGTGCTAACACCAGCCAATAGTCCAGGTCATTTAATACACGAACGCCCTGGAGCCGCAACAGGGCCAGAACTGCGTCCATGCATTTCGTAAATGTTTGAAGAGCCAAGGCTAAGCCAAAAGGAAGAACACAGTATTGATACGCCTGGCCCTCTAAAGCGAATCTGAGGAACTCCCTGTGTCTCTTGTTGATCTGAATATGAAAATATGCATCCTTGAGATTGATCGTGACAAAGCAAATGTTTGGTTGAATCTGAGACAGAATAGACTTTACCGTCAACATCTTGAATTTGCCTCTATAGCCCCTTTGCTCAGCAGAGCTGACATCTCTTACCGCAGCACTGCAATGTCCTTTGGCTTCACAACCGTGGGAAGAATTCCGTGGAAAGGAGGCGGGCCTTTTCGCATACCCACGCGGCCCGGGAAAAGCGTTAGTGATTTCAGAGCCTCCGCCTGCTGCAGCGTTTCCATATGCGTTGAAATGTCCGATCACAGAAGGCTCGCGGCGTCTGTAAGCAAGGGAAGTGCACGGCAGGATTTAATCCAACAAGATGAACATCGGGCCCCGCCACTAGCGAGAACGCGGCAGCTGTGTGAGCCATCATAAATGGGCTGTCTTTGCCAGCCCCTTGGGCCGTCCCTCAGACTCTGAAGGCTGGATTGCGCAGAGTGTCTGAGGGGGCGCTCGAAGTGGTATCTCGATCCAATGCAGCTCGAGGCGCCTTTTTCGGCGATACAGTCAATGTTAGAGCGTGGGGACTGCAGTGAGAGGGTTGGATGTGCATTAGCGGTCCAACAGCGCTCTCTAGTGGAGGGCACAGTCCCTGACGAACAGCGAGAGTATCAGGAACTGCTGTTAGGGGCCCGAGGACGAGAGGCTTTTGCCGTCGAGCTCAGGTCTAACCTTTTTCGCTGTCGCTGGCGAGCAGGTGGAAAAACTCTAGGACCCCAATCCTTACGAGGAGGCGGCATAGGTGAAGGCTCTTCTCGTGAGGCGACCTGTTGGCGGGGGGAGGATGTTGAGCATGATCGTGCCACCGGCGCTTGATGCCATTCAGTTTCTCTGGGTCTGCGAGGAATCAGCTGGCGGAAAGCGGCTGATTGCTGTTTCGCTGCCCTAAACTTCTCCACCACCGAGGTGACCGCCTCTCCGAACAGACCATCCTTTGAAATCGGGGCATCCATGAGAAAAGTTTTGTCCTTTTCCTTAATGTCGGTGAGATTAAGCCAAAGGTGGCGCTCTACCATTAACATACCAGTCATAGAATGGCCCGCTGCTCGAGCAGTGTGTTTGGTAGTGCGTAGCGCCAAATCTGTTGCTCACTGCAGCTCTTTCACAGCCTCGGGTGTGATGCCATCTACCTCGTCAAGTTCTTTTAAGAGCTCCGCTTGGTAGGCTTGAAGAACTGCCATCGAGTAGAGCAAGGCGGCCGCCTGACCTGCAGCCAGGTAGGACTTACTGACGAGGTTGGACGTGACTAGACATGCCTTTGAAGGAAGAAGGGGGCAAGAGTTCCAAGCCGTGGCCGAATTAAGCGCGAGATGTTCAGCGAGAGGCTCTTCCACTGGCGGCATCGCTGTTAGCCACGGTCCGCTATGTCAGAAATGGTGGGGTAATCCGCAGCCACAGTGTTTGTAATGCACGCCGAGTAAGGCTGTTTCCAGGACCTCGAAACCTCCTGGTGGAGGTCCGGGAAAAAAGGCAGAGGCCTATGGGGCTGTGCAGGTGTACAACTGGTTAGAAAACGGTCGTCCAGCTTAGATGAAGGTTGGGCCTCGGCCTTCTCAACCTCCCAGTCCAGCCCCAGTTTATTCACCGCGCGGGAAACCACATCCAACAGCTTGCTGTTGGAGGGGGAAGCACGCTTCTCCTGTCCGCTGGGAGGGAGAGAGCTGCATGTGTCAGCCATGATGTCCTCAGACTCTGAGGCCATGGTGGACAAAACGCCGTTGTCATGTGGCCCACAACCGAAGGAGGTAGCATCGTAGGCCTCCGGGGTGGGCTGTAAATCCTCGTTGGCAAAAACGACGGGTTCCACAAAGTTTTTGCCTATTTCCTGCACTTGAGTCGGGGAGAATGAGCGACGTGGAGAGAACTCCAGCACAACGCTGTCCTCGTAATCCATGTTGCACATGTCTTCCCAAGCCATCGCCTCGTGCGGTGCCTCGGCAACTGCAGAAGCGACACGGCGGGGGTTGGACACGGGAGCGACCTTAGAAAACACTTCTACTCTCGAGCGCAGCACTTTAAGCCACAGACTATCACAATGAGGGCAAGAAAAAGGCCACTAAGTGCTGCCTGTGCATGATGCAGGCCCAAACACACTACCCACCTTTCATGGGTATCCCCCCCCCCGTGATAAACCTGCCACACGGCTCCTTGTACTTCCGAAAACTCATCGCGTCCGCGAAGAGGAGTTGAACACTGCTCTATGAAGAAGTCGCTGAGAACGCGAGATGATTTACTTAGGGCACAGAAGATTCGCTTTCCTGAAGGAAATTAAATCTGAGTGAAATAGTGCGCGGCACTCAGGTATACTATGCATATGCATGCGTAGGGCAGTGCCAAGTGCTATTTGGCCAGTGAAACTGGCGGGATGGTATAAGGCTTCAGACATTCGTCACACCGAGAGGTGTTCCCATACGGTGACGCAAATATTTTTTCTTATTTTTTCTTTCTTTCTTTTAATGTAAAGGCCTCCTTATATCCTAACAGGTTACATGTCTACTAGTCTGGGATGTGAGAGGGGAAAAAAATTATATCATGATTGTGTATAATTGTGATATTGTTGAAACCCAGTAGAAAAATCTTGTCATTTCAGTTGTCACGAAGTTCAGTTGTCACAAAATTACATTTACATCTAGTCATTTAGCAGAAGCTTTTATCCAAAGTGACTTAAAAATTAGGACAATAGAAGCAATCAAAACAAACAAAAAAGAGCAATAATATGCAAGTGCAATGACAAGTCTCCTTTTTTTAGAATAGTACATAGAATAGAAAATGAAAAGGAAACACTAGTATTAGAGATTTTTAAACAATAAATAAAAAGAAAACAAGTAGATAGAATAGAAAAAGAACAGAGAAAGCTGCTGTTGGAGGCCATTTTTTTTTAAAGAAAACATGCAGTTAGAAAACGAATGGAGCATGCAAGTGTTGGGGCCGAAACTGTGAAACTTCAGAAAGGACTTCTGTTACACCTGTACAGTGTTACTTTGGAAGACTTTTGCTCAGTGTTTGTGTACTTCACGTAAACGCCCTGCAGATGGCGCTGCAATCATCCAAATGACTAATCTAAAAATATCGACGATATTTCATACTAAAACAGAAGTAAACGTGTCATCCACACCTAAATGTATCATAAAAGATGAGGCCGTTTTTGAACTGCACATGGTTAACGCCACCCAGGGCTACAACAGTCCAACTATTCTAACATTTTTCTGTCGCATGACAAGAACTTTATAGGCCTATGCCAAGTGTATGATCATATTTTATCTCAAGACATTTTTCAATAATTACATACTTCAGCTTTCATAGTCTATTGTTATATATTATTTACAATATTCATATAGCATTGGATTACAATACCACTTTCTGTGCCCCTTGTTTACATACTTGCATAAGGTGTCATTCATTTATTAAGCATAAAGTGCACTTCAGTTTATGTGCCTTCCACAGAAAAACAATTTTGCTTCCTGGTTCATAGTAGGCAGTATAAGACAATAGCCCTGTGGAAACTTGTTTGAAATTCACCTGAAGGACTCCATTTCAACATTTTGATGTTTTATTTTAGAAATGTAGAAACAAAGGCTGTATTTACATTGCTCTTAATTGAGAAGTGAATACCATAGTGGTGGAACAACTAGAGATTACATACAAAAAATAATGAAATGTTGTTGTTTTTTTACACACATACCAATCATCTGTTTGACAGCACAGTTACTGTACACAGGCCGACACTAACTGTCTATGAACTGACCTGAAGAGTAAGCCATTGTCCTGTTGATGATAGCAAAACAAAAAATATTACAGTGTCATCTACATCTAAATGCATCCTATATACAAACATATTTTTGTTTTTGTTGAAACATCCTATTAAAAAATAGTTCAATATACAGACTGAGACAGCAAGTACAGACCCTGTAATGAAGCCATAGACCCTGTAATAATGCCATTATAATGCCACATAATAGAATAAAAATGTGAATGCCAAGAAAAATAATACATGACTTCCTATTAGAGTATTAGAGTAAGTCGCTGTAAATAACACTTTTTGTTGAAAGAGTGAATCCTCCAAAGTTTCTTATTGCTGGTAATAATTTCTAAGAAATTATCATTGCAACTGTATAGAGATCAATAGTTACAAATTTAAACATAGCCATTATTTGTTATTGTTATCTTTAGGCATGTTAGTCTTGTTATCATGCCTTTAAAATTTGCATTTGAAAATTTGACTAAGTTTCATATTTGACATTTTGTGTAACATAGAGTAGTAAAGAAGTATGAATAACAAGAATAGTTACTGTACATGATCCCTACAGGCATTTAATGAAAGTGACGTGACATACAGCCAAGTATGGTGACCCATACTCAGACCCATACTCAGAATTTAACCCATCCAAAGTGCACACACACAGCAGTGAACACACACACACCGTGAACACACACCCGGAGCAGTGGGCAGCCATTTATGCTGCGGCGCCTGGGGAGCAGTTGGGGGTTCGGTGCCTTGCTCAAGGGCACCTGAGTTGCGGTACTGCAGACCCGAGACTCGAACCCACAACCTTAGGATTAGGAGTCAAACTCTCTAACCATTAGGCCACGACTTCCCCACGACTTTAAAGTGAAACCACCAGAAACTGAATATTTTCTCATCATTTACTAAGATAAACTTGCATTATATGGACTGACTGAGATGGATTGTTCCTCTGAAAAGCTTTGTTTGTGTTTCACAGAAGAAACAAAGTCATTTGGGATGGCATGAGATCATTTCAATGGGTGGTGCATCCTTTTAAGGCACTTTTCAACATCTTACTGTAGAAACTAAACAAACTAAATTCAAGGCATTGGCTCTGAGTCTGAACAAACAATGGACAAAGTTTGCATGGTTCTTATTATTACTGGCCCCATTTTCAAAAGAATAATTCATAGTGATTGCTGACATTACATGCAAAAATGAATTCAATGTTTCAGGCATGCACTTATCATTTGCTTTTAGAGCACAGTTAAACACACTGATATGTACTGTCTATTTGAATGCCGGGTGAAAAATGCAAAGAAGGGGCCCAAGAACATTGCAGCACAGATGTGGGATCTTGGCCGGTGCTCTGGGGGAATTTTAAAGCTCCACATGCATTAAGTGCTTGTTCAGTACTGACGCTCGTGCTCCACTGTCCTTCTGTGCTCTTTGTTAAGCCTTGAAAAGCCTGATATCCTTCATCACTTGGTGTGACGCTGCCATCATGCAGAATAAGAGAAGGATAGAGTGGATTTGTGCTGGTGATGAGATTCTTCATGCACTTCTCATCAGCACCAACATCATCTGAAAGGCTCACACAAACATCTGCATCATTTCCTTTTTCCAAAACACTGCTGAAGCACTGATAGCCGTCTTCCAGAGTATTAGTGGGAGAGTTAAACTGGCTTTCTCTTGCATCCGAGTCTGAAACTTCCCGCTTGCCGGACTGACAGTAACGATCAGGGCTCAGCTGATCCAGGAATAAAGAATCATCAGTGGCTGATCCCAAATATGACATATTGCTGAACATCGATGAGCCAGAGCAATTGCCCGAATCTCGGTTTGCACGGTTGCATTCTCTTGAGCATCTGATACCATTAACACACTTGATTGACCAGCTCGTAGTAACCTGATTGCAGGGGGATAACGGTGATGGGTTGTTTGTGATTGGAGGTAATTGAAACACCTCATCCAAGGCATGCTCGACATGTGATGCGATGTCAATGGTGTTGAAGTTCTCTTCAGGGCTACCAGTGCAAGCCTGGCCATAATCCACTGGTGCTGACTCATTACTGTAGGAATTTTTCTCATTGTATGTATCTACTGATAATGCTGAGATCCTGTAGGGAGACAAACATGTTGAGGCATTATTAATCAGTACTAGAATGACGCTAGTCTGTCACATGTTTCTGAATTTATTTGGGGAAAAAAGAAAGAACAAACAAACAAACAAAAGAACATACAATTTCTTATCCTCATGAAGGTCCAGTGTTGGGATCTCTACATGGATCGAGGAGAACTTCAGAACAGATGGAGGCAAAATATGATCCTGTTAAACATGAGAGAAAAAATAAGGGATGTATTGTGATCATTATTATGACAAATTATTAACATTATTGATTTTTTGCAGGATTTTTCTCCCACCTTCTCCTCTCCAAGATTGGCATCTATTTTTGGCTTGGAGATTTTGTCCCACCAATTCATCTTCATTCTGTAATGAAGTAAAGTGTGTCAGAACTGAATTTGTCAAGGATGCGTGAAGGAATAGCAAAAATGTAAAAAGTTTTGTTATCAGGGTTTCTACAGACATGAACAAGTTAAATTTAAGACTTTTTAAGACCTTTTTAATACCACCTTATATGAAATTTAAGACCTAAACCTGTAATGGAAATACACATTTTATTACATTCATATATGTAATATTTAATGTGTTTAAATTGAAAAGAAAACAAAATATTATTGCTGTAATATATGATATTTATTACTACAATATACAGTGAACTTTTAATGTCAGCAGACAATATTCCATACAAAATATCCCTGCAAAATAACTGCATCACTGAGATTTTTGGTGGAGTAAACAATTTATTCTGAAGCCATATTTGCATCAGTACATATGTAAATCTGCATATTTTTATTTACCTTTACAAAGGCCTATTTTTAACCTTTTTAGATGTATGCATCATCTTTCATGTCAAATTATTACAATTTATCAATAAATTCAATATATGCTATAGGGTGTTATCATGCTGGTATGTTAAGGACTTTCCTGGACAGCTTACTCCTAAAGTTTTTCATATTCTTCATATTCTGTGTGGTGGTCAGATAGAAATTAATCTTTTCCAATAAGTTTAAATTGATTTTTACCTTTTATGGGCATTTTACCTTTATAAAGCCATTTTTTCTATAAGTGTGCATTATTTTTTAAGTCAAATTCTTACATTTAATTAGTGAATTAGAATAATAAGACATTTGGGCTGTTACCAAGCAAATGAAATCAGTATCAACAAAATTCATCTTTGCAATCCAGACACAAGCTGCACCTGAAGTGGCATTTAGAAGTATTTACACACTGTTTAATGCAGAACATGAATGCATTTAACCTGCAGTTACAAATGCATAAATAATTTGATATATTAAACATAAAACGTTGAATACTGATATTTGAAATGATTTTAAAAATGAAAAGATACTTTCAATGTGAAATTAAAAATGCCAGTAGGTTGTAGATAGTCACTGTTAATAAGTGAGTCATTGCAATTGAACCAAATCATTTAAATGGTTAATTTATTCAGGAACAAAACAGCAACACTGTCATGTTGCTCAAAGACGCAAAACAGCGCTGTGGATTTGTTTGGAATTATTTTTGTTGGTGAAATAGTGCAAAAACAGGCAATATGATGTCTAAAACGTAAGTCTCTTAATAAAACTTAATAAAGTTTATTGAACTGTAGTAAAAAAATCAATATTCCATTTGTATATGGTCATTTTTGGAGAGACAAAAAGGCACTCTTCCATGTGAAATTGATGGAAATTGATTTAACTATATGACGTGGTATAAATATACACATTTTCTGCACCCATGTCTTGAATTTGTGATCATTCTGAATGTATTTTAATAGACTGAATCATGCTTTAAAAGAGCACACTCTAAATGTGCATGTGCACTAGACTTCACGTAATGCGTGCACTCTGTAGGTGTTTTGAAATGTTTTTTGCGTTTTGAGAATATTGAGCAAAATAGCTCACTTGTCATGGTGTTACTTAACTATATCATGTTATGAATAAACTAAACATTCTGAATTTCTACCTCAGTGTGTTTCTTCTGAGTTTATGTGTGCTGTCACGCTCATTTGTTCTGAAGTCTCTCACAAAGAGACAGAGTGAGCCTCAGCGTGAACTTGTATTCTGTATTCTGCTAACTTACTGCAATTCTCTCTGATGACGCAGTAACTTACCACGGAGAAGAAAAATTCTTCGGTCTGTCCAATGATTGTAAACAGTCATCAGGTCCGTCAGACTGAAGATATTTTAGCGGTAATGTGACCAAATATATTTAAGACCAATCGAATCCGAATTTAAGACATTTTAAGAATTTTTAAGGACCCGCGGAGACCCTGGTTATCGAATGATGGAAAAACACAAAACAGACAACTCACCTCAAAATGCAGATGAAGATAACACAAATGATGATGATTAAACCAACACAGAGAGCTGGAATCACTATTTTGGCTATTTCATTTGGGGATGAGGCTGTAAAACATGTATAAATTTATATGGATTATCTAAGACTATTAACACAGTCACAATAATGACTTTGAGACAAATATAGATAGACTTACATGTGGTGAACTCAGCTGGTGTGCTCTGGTCACTAGATATACTATGATCATTATAGCCTGTGCTCATTGTTGCTGTCAGAACGTAGTTGGTATTTGGCTGGAGATTTTTGCCCACAATTTCAAAGGATCCCACAGTGTTCGGCACCGTCTTGGATATCTGTATGAATAATGTTTTTCTTTTTAGTTCTTTATAATACATTATTATCTGAATATGTCTATGAGGGTTCATATGATCTATTTATCATATATCATCTTCCTTACCTTTTCAAGTTCTCCTTTGATGCCATAGGCCAGATTTATTTTCAAGTCTTCCAAAAAATGTCTTCCTCCCAATTTATACTGATCATCCCAAGTTACATAAAAGTTTCCATTTTCAGTCTTCTGCACTGATAAGACTGGAGTTTTTGGTTTGACTACAGAAAACCACAAACACATATGTAAACGTGTGAGATAAGGTCGGATTAAACTTTTTTAACTTCTTAAAATCATAATTTTAGAACTAAAAATCATGTGAATTCTACAAATCTAACAGAAAAGGATTAACAAGAACTTGTATACAACATTTATACTCACTGAAGTCTTCAGTCTTGGATGTTTTGCTTAATAAAACATTTGATCCTTCCAGAAGTGTAGTAGTAAAGATCTCTGTTATGACAAACCCTTTCACATTAATTCTGCACTCACATTTGTCACTATTATGACTTCTCTCAAAGATACATGCATACATTTCTTGAAACCTGCAAATGAAGATATATTTATGTCAGCTGATTGCTAAATGAACAGCAATGCATTTAGTTATAGAGGAACTACAGGCCTGTACAAACACTCACATATTGAACACATTACGTGAGATGTTGAGCTTGTATCCAGAGCAGCTTTTGAGACGGTCAGTGGAGAGACTGCATTTCATTTCTTTCTCATAGTCATTAAAACACTTCAAGTCCTCCTCTGTGGGCTCTACAGTGATTTTAAAGATTTAAAATAAAAAGTGAAAATAATATCACACACGACCCAAGTAAACAGTTGTTTTGTAGTAAATAAAAGTAGTTTAGTAAATAGTGTAAAAAAGGAGTTAGGACATGGCAACATTTTGAGGTATGAAACTAAGGTAAACATCTGACAGAACTGGTGTCGTCCAATCAGCACGTTCGTGTTTAATTTGTTATAAAACACCCACATCAGCTTTTCATCAACATGTTTTAAACAAATAAATGAACGAATAAACGAATAACAATTAGAAATAACATGTTTGAGCTGATGGGGAAGTTTGAATACTTTTTTACAGTAACGTTACTTCTACTGACGCTGTACAAAGAAGAACAGTGTACAGAGCAACATTTGTGAGAGTGACATCAGCATATAACTATGGAGATTTTATATCCAAGTATACAAAGAGGGAAATTTTTAGGGAAAAATTGTTAGCGAAACAAACGCTTACCGTAACAAAATGCATGGCAAATGAGTGCGATGATGATCTGACACTTAAGAAATCTGGGAAACATCCTGTACGTCCCATGAAAACACAAACATTAAGTTACCTCATACAGCTTCAAACAATTACACGTTACAAACTAAAAATAATTTTTATTTTTTTTTAAATTAAAGATTCCTCGAAAACTATAGCCATAATGTTACGTTTTCATACCTTCTGACTGTCAGTCTGTCGCCTCTTCTACAAAGTGAAAATAAAAGAAACCGAGTTTCCTAACCCCTCAAGTAGGCAGTGGTTAAACACGGTTAAATACGGCTTCAGTCGCAAACAAACACGGGTAGATTAAATCTACCATATGCTTCCCTATTTACAACATGGAAGTCGCCAAAAAGGGCGTATCGAAGTTTCCTGGAACTCACGTACCAGGTCTGCAGTTCCAAAGACTCCCGCTAAAACACAAGCGCCGCGCTCACCCTGATCTCCTGCTCGCCTCGAACACAGAAGAATTCCACGAAAGCCCATCATCAGAGACCACGTCAGAGATAAACAAGCAAGATTAGTCGTATGAGACAGTCAAGCTTAAAAAGGAAGTCATTATGCAAGGACCAAAAAAGGAAGAGCAAAATGAGACTGCATTTCAGATAAACTTTTTATGCAGTTTCAAATCATCTAACGTTACTTATTTCGACATTAATAGCCTACCTGAATCTGAAACTGAAAATAATATATTAAAATGTTATAATATTTATTTGTACATTTCTCCAGCACAGACAGACAGAGTTTTATTTTAAAGGGATACTCCATCCCAAAATGAAAATTTTGTCATTATTCACTTACCCCCATGTCGCTCCAAAAATATTTTGGATAAAAACCGGTAGGCTCGAGACTGCCCCATAGACTGCTCAGATTTGCCAAAATGGTGCTACGCCGATTTGGAGAGACACAGAGGAGAGGAATTGTTGAATAAAGTCATGATTTTTGTTTTCTTTGTGTACAACAAGTATTGTCGTCGCTCCATAACGTTACGGTTGAATCACTGATGGCAGATGGACTATTCTGATGATGCTTTTCATACTTTCCTGTACCTTGACAGTGTAATTTACTTGGCAGTCCATGGGACAGTCTCAAGCCTACTTGTTTTTATCCAAAATATCTTAAATTGTGTTCCGAAGACGAACAAAGCTTTTACAGGTTTGGAACGACATGGGGTAAGTAAATAATGACAAAATTTTCATTTTGCGGTGGAGTAACCCTTTAAAAGCAGAATGAGCCATGTGCGTATGGTCTGTCTGTGTGTGTGAGCCGTTGGTGGGAAAAAAGGTAACTTCCAACTTCCATCTCGCTCGGGTTCTGCTTTGGTGACCACTTGTATGGTATGATTTTAGACTCAAAATGATTAATGGATGCACGCACATTTATGAGTGGCTTTATTTATTGCTATACCAAAAGATACAAGTTATGACATATAAAGTCGTACAACGAGTTCACAGTAGCATGGCCTCCTGGTAATAACCCAGTAAATGGACCTTTTTCACATTTCCGGGTTTCTCAGCAGCGGAAGTCTTCATAGTTGGGTAAACTTGAAGAGCAGTGAATGGGAAAGTACCACAAATATATATTTTATGCATTCCCATTTGCTCAAATAGCAAAAGAAAAACTCCACGTGTGTTTTCATGACTTTCAAAAAAGGGGAAAAAAAATTGAGAGAGACTGATAAGAGCAGTCAGAAAAGAGAACAATGTCAAATTTACTGTCCCTCTCATAGACACTGCATTAGAAACACCCTCGCATTAGGTTAACTGTTTTTTTTTTTTTTTTTTTGTAATTTGCTGCAAAGGTGATATAATACAAAGAATAGTGTTATAAATGTACATACTGTCACGGAGTCACAGCCTACACCCTCTCCACACGCCACGCCTACTCGTTCACAATCACCAGAATTCTGAGAACCTGTCCATCATCACCAGGCTCTCATTTAAGGACTATCACTTCCCCTCACTCCTCGTCTGATCTAGCATTGACCCACATGTACTTACCTGAACCCTCGCTACCATTGTTGTTCCCCTGGATACCCGTTGTTCCTTCCTCGTCAATTCCTCTGTGCCGCCTTCCGATTCTGTCATCTACTTCCATCACAACCAGAGCTAAGTTCCAACCTTCTTCGTGTCAAGACTATTCCTGTTGCTTCACCTGTGTCTGAATCCTCTGTCACAATAAATACTGCTACACGTTCACCTACCTCTGTGTTCCCGTCTTGTGTCTGACAGATACATTTAAAAAAGAAAAAAATACAAATATGGAAAACTTTCGAGGATTTACGATGCTGATGACCGTTCGCTTCATAACAGTCTTGTGAAAAGGGTTCCAACATTTTAAAAACGTATTTGTGTTTGCTGGGGATGGCTTATATATGGGTTTTGATATAGGCCTACTTTTTTGAAGTAAGCCACCAACCGTGTACTGGTGACAGTACATGGGTGAACTATCCCTTTAATGATGACAAATACAATTTTATGAAATTAGTGTTAATAAATGATTTTTAGTCGGCGATACGTAGGTGTTTGTAGAATTTTTCATTGTGTGTCTTCCCTGGTTAGGCAGGGCTGCCAACTTTTGAGTTCAACTTGGGGTGGGGGGATATTTGGGGTTTAATATATATATTATACAAAAAATATTTTAAACACATTATGTAATAAATGATTGTTGCAGTGCTGCAAAACTTTTAACTTTTTACCACAATGAGAATTGCGATGTATAGTGAAAGAACTGCAAGATTTACTAGTCATTAGCTACTTTTATAATTGCAACCGCATTTTAAAAACATTTTTATATTTTTATTAATCTTTTAGTCTGCATTTCTTGAACATCTGTTATGAGAAATTATGTTTCCCTTTCATAGGTCACTTCAATGCTGCAGTGACGTCACCGTATGGGAACACCCTTTGGTGTGACGAATGTCTGAAGCCCTGTACCATCCTGCCAATCCTATTGGCCAAATAGCACTTGGCACTGCCTTATGCATGCATAAGCATAGTATACCTGCGTGCCGCGCACTATTTCGCTCAGATTTCATTTCCTTTAGGAAAGCGAAAGCGAATTTTCTGTGCCCTAGAAAAGCATCTTGCGTTCTCAGCAACAACTTCTTTGAGCAGTGTTCCACTCCTCTTTG
Source organism: Cyprinus carpio (assembly GCF_018340385.1). NCBI lineage: Eukaryota > Metazoa > Chordata > Actinopteri > Cypriniformes > Cyprinidae > Cyprinus > Cyprinus carpio. The sequence goes on along the minus strand of NC_056599.1, from coordinate 18,458,737 downwards.
CAGATGCGATGAGCTGTCGGAAATGTAAAGAGCCGTATAGCAGGTTTATCACAGCGGGGGACACTCATGAAAGGTGCATTGTGTGCCTGGGCCTGAATCACGCGCAGCCGGCGCTTAGCGGCCTGTCGAAATGTCCCCACTGTGACAGCCTGCAGCTGAAAGTTCTGTGCTCGAGGGTAGAAGTTTTCTCAAAGTATGCTCCTGCGTCCAACCTCCGCTGTGTCACTTCTACGGTTGCCGAGGCGCCACACGAGACTGCCAAAAGACTGGACCTGAGCTCGATGGCGAAAACCTCTCGTCCTCAGGATCCTAACAGCAGTTCCTGATCCTTCTGCTGTTCATCGGGGACTGTGCCCTCAACTAGAGAGCGCTCTTGGACCGCTAATGCACATCCAACCTTCTCACTGCAGTCCTCAGGCTCAAACATTGACTGTCTCGCCGCAGAATATGCCTCGAGCAGCATTGGAGTGAGCCACCACTCCAAGCACCCTCTCAGACACTCTGCGCACTTCAGCCTTCAAGGTTCGAGGGACAGCCTAAGGGTCTGGCAAAGACGGCCCGTTTATGACGGCCCACAAAGCTGCCGCTTCGTAGCTAGCAGTGGGGCCCGATGTGCATCCTGTTTGAATAAATCCTACCATAAACACGCTTCAGGATCCTATACAACGAAGCGCAGTGACCTTGACACATGCATTTCCTGTTCTTACCGACGCCGCAAGCTTTCCGTGCTTGAAAATTTGAACGCATGCGGAGACATCACAGCTGCAGACGGAGGTCTTGAGGCCATTAAAGCATTTTCGAGCCGCGTGGGAACACTTGCCCGACATTCCGCAATGGGTATTACATATAATTCGTTACAGATACACCATTCAGTTTCGAAAAGGCCCACCTCCTTTCCGTGGGATTCTTCCAATGATCGTAAGTTTAAAAGAAACCACAGTGCTGCGACAAGAGGTGTCATTTCTGCTGAGAAAATGGGCTATAGAAGAAGTACACCCCTCTCAGACGGAGTCAGGTTTTTACAGCTGATATTTTGTTGTGCCCAAAAAAAATGGCGTCTTGTGGCCAATATTGGATTTAAGCCATTTGAATCTTGCGCTCAGAACAAGCAAATTCAACATGTTGACAGTGAAATCTATTCTGTCTATGATTCAACCAAACAAGTGGTTTGTCACGATCAATCTTAATAATGCATACTTTCATATTCAGATCATCAAGAGACACAGGAAGTTTCTCGGATTTGCTTTAGAGGGCAAAGCATATCAATACCGTGTTCTTCCTTTCGGATTAGCCCTGGCTCCACGAACCTTCATGAAATGCATGGACGCAGTTCTGGACCCATTATGGCTCCAGGGCATTCGTGTACTAAATTACCTTGATGATTGGCTGGTATTAGCGCAATCACAGACACAAGCACGCTCTCACCAAGATCTCGTGCTAAATCATTTAAGCAGCCTGGAATTATGCATGAATCTCCAAAAGAGTGTTTTGATCCCTTCTCAGTGGATAACCTTTTTGGGGATAGATGTGGATTCTCGCGCGATGAGGACACGCGTTCAGTCTTTCAAGTCATCCCTTTGCCACTTCAAAGCAGGCCGTACAGTGATGGTGAGTTTGTGCCTCAGACTTTTGGTACGCTCTCGCCCCCTATGCAGGCTGGCGAGGAATGTCCTTCTATGGTCTCAGAACAGGTTTCTGTCGATCTTTCTCCCTCCCGGAGGCAGGGTCAGAAGATCTAAGCTGTTCATCTGTTTTGGGAGTAAAAATAAAGGTTGTGCTACCATAAAGTCCCATTGGCTGGTGGAGGCTATATACCTTGCCTATGAGGTGTGCGGGCTCGCTTCGCCTTTAGGAATCCAAGCTCATTCCACGAGGGCAGTGGCTTCGTCACAAGCCTTCCTTAGTGGATGATATATGTGCTGTGGCAGGATGGTCCTCACTGAGCTCTTTTGTCAAATTCTACAGCCTGGATGTGAGGACGGCCCCTGGCTCCCAGGTTCTTTCTGCTTGAGCAGATGCTTTCTTCGGATCCCTGCTATCTCAGGTACGTCAGGCGTGATGGTATAGCATTCCCATATGGTGACATCACTGCAGCATTTAAGTGACCTATGAAAGGGAACATCTCGGTTACATATGTAACCACTGTTCCCTGAATAGGGAACGAGATGCTGCGGTTCGGGCCGTTCCGTACCTTTGATAGCATTTCCTTAGTCCATGAAATCTGTACGAAATAGCACGTGGCACGCAGGTATACTATGCTTGCTCATGCGTAAGGAGGTGCCAAGCTCTATTTGGCCAATAGGATTGGCGGGATGGTACAGGGCTTCAGACATTCGTCACACCAAAGGGTGTTCCCATACGGTGACGTCACCGCAGCATCTCGTTCCATATTCAGGGAACTGTGGTTACATACGTAACCGAGATTTTTTCTCCCATTTGAAAATGAATCCTGCATTCATGAGGGATTTATGTCACTCCGAAACTGTGGGAGTTAGCAGCACAAAAAAAAAAAAAACCTTTATTCAAATTCTGAACAGATTATATTAAGTGCGCAAATACCCCTTACTTTAAAAAAACAAAAAGGTGTCACTTAGGCTACTTCAGTTCATCGCAATGTTACAAAGTTCCTTTATAATCAAGGAACCTCTTATTTACACCGTTTTACAAAGAGAGGACTCGCAAGCGTGCAGAAAAATCTGCCGTTTAGAGGCAAGTGAACGCAATGGCCAATCACAGGTGTTTAAGAAATCAACAGGTATGTCTGTGATTGGCTACAATGCGCAGCACTACGAAAACATTTTATAAAATATTTTGGTGATTTAAGAGCACAAACACCAATACACCAAATCTGTTTCGCCAATATCCTGTTATTACAGTTATTGGCGAAACTGTATATAAAAAAATTTATGTGTGGCGTGAGAAAAGTGTCAGTTGCATGAGTCTCATGCTGAATATGTGAGAGTCGGCAGTGCAGTAGTTAGGTATGTTTTGAAGCATGCCAGGGCAGCTGGTTTGAGCTGGTTTGAGCTGCTTTAACCCTGCTGGTCCTGAGCAGGAGTGTGCACAGATGGCACTTTTATACGTTATATGCTATAGTTTATGTTGTAGTTCAATTTAAAGGGGTAGTTGACTTTTTTTAGACTTGTTTTTTTTTTCAAGGCTTGATTGTGTTTATGGGGTGCAGTCTAACATGTGATAATGCTTCATTTATATATATATATAAAACACACACATTATTTTCCACATAATTTACCTTTATTCTACACTGTTCTGTCCCTTCTCCTTTGAACGCTAAGATGATTTCCTGGTTTTTATGAAGCCCCTCCCTCAGAAATACACAATGGGCTCAGATTGGTCAGCTGGCTCAGTGTGTTGCGATTGGCTAAACCCCCAATTCTTGCCTAAACATCACACCCCTCACCACAGCAGTATGTGCTCCGGTTGTATTGTAAACAATGACTTCTTATATACGTAATATTGCTTATCAATTTGTGCCCAATTGAGACACAGAGGATATTAGTGAAGAGGATCACCCAGAACTTGTGCAAGCCCAGCTCTTACAGGATGCTTCAGAATGGTATGCTTTTGTTTGTTTGTTGTTGTCTCATACTTTAGATACGCTGTTATTTGTAAATGCTACTGCTTATGTTAGCTTTTAATATAACTTAGTTTTATCCTGATTAAATTACACCATGTTTAACACTTTTCATAGCTAAGTGAAAAAAAATATGTCTGCCTATAAACATCAAGTGTATAATTGTTTATTAGAGCTGACCAGCTGATGATCAGGTGAGAAAGAGATGCACAGTGTGTGCAGAGCAGGAGGACGTCACGTGAGGATCAAGAACCGCTGCTTTAGAACATTGATTTTAAAACTTGTGAATCCATTAGAATCATTAGAAGTTATTATCGCAATTTATATATGAATAGATGTTTTCGTGCACCCCTAGTTTTGATGGCATGGCAACTCTTCCTCTTCTCTGTAAAAACAGCACAACATGGCCTCGCCCCCTTTGTTGCATGTTCCTGGAGGCGGGGATTAAGTAAATTTCTGGGTTTGTGATGTCACAAACCTGGGAAGTAACTCGTTGTAGTCCCTACAAACTGTTTTTGTAGGCATGAAACTGCCAGAACTTTCAGCTTCGTAACTTTGCAGATATTGTTTTATGCTCAAACAGCAACATTACCATTAACATTAAATTAAACCATAGAAAAACAATAATAAACCTATATGTTTGTGTCAACTTCTTTAGAAAGATGGAGAAATTATATAAATTTTCCAGGAAATAATATAATGTGAGGAAATTTGGGTGCTGTCCTGTTTCACTAGACTACTGTTATACTTTCAGCCAAATTATGTGAGGTGCATGTCATGAGAAGTAGAATAACAATTAGTAATTTGAATCAGTACATTATAATGAAAACAGTACCTTAAAAACGAAAAGAAGCAGCTGGTTTTTGGTCGTTAATGTAAACCGATAATCTCCTGGATAGTCCAAGTATCCAGTAAGCGAATTCAAACAGTTGCACAAAACAGCGTTAATGCTAAGAAACCAGCACTTAATTTTTCCACTTAAAGTACTGATCTTAAGAACAGAATATGTAGATTTTGTCATGTACGTGTATGCCTAGACCAATTAAACTCAATTCCTGAAGGTCCATAGCTCTGCACAGTTAAGCTGCAACCCTAATCAAACACACCTGATCCAGCTAATCAAGGTTTTCAGGATTACTAGAAACTTCCAAGCAGGTGTGATTTGGAGCTAGCTGGAGTGAAACTCTGTAGAGCTGTCCTCCAGGGATTGAATTTGAGACCACTTGCCTAGACTGAAATCACTTCACACTCCAGCTCAGGAGGTGGCGATATGCACCTAAAAGCTGGTATGCAACTCGCCATTAAACCCACAGCAGAAGAAGAACCTTATGACTGGATCAAACCACGTGACCTGAAGTAATGTTTCTAGTAGGAATGCATGAATGTTGCACGAAGAGGCGGTACGTTGAAAGCAGGTAAAGTATGTGAAAAGCACCACTTTACAACAATATGTGTTTAATACAAGCCTTTTTCGGCCAGACTACGATGTCGGTCTTTGAATGCTCGGTCAAACGCACGCTTAATTTGATGTAGCGTGTCGTGTTGAGGATATTGTGCAACTTAGTTTTGTGGCTTGCGGTATTTTTGTACATTTGCATGTACACTGAAAACCATTGAGTATGATTTGAAAAATTTGAAAGAAGCAAGGAAACAGTTTTCGCCCAGAAATAGCTAGTAAAGTTCACAAATAATAAATAAAGTTAACAGCAAAGTGACGAATTAAACGTGAAACTACCAAAATAGTATTTTCTTTTAAAACGTAATCCCATAATCTGTTTTTGTACAATTTAGAAGTTTTGATTCTTAGTGTATAATATCACAATCCCTTATCCTGGCCCAAAAGACTGTAGTTCTTTATAGACGAGCATCTACCAACATAAACATCCGGTTAAAGTTACAAGCAGGGTCATGAGAACCCTCTCATCTGAGTCAACCAGGTCTTTAAATGCAACTAGCTGTGTCCCATTCTGCTGGGAACATCATCCCTTGATACACACCCTTTGCCTGCTCAGTATTTGCAAATATGAGGAATTTTATCAAGACATGTCTTCTCCAGCTCAAGAGAACATTAAGCAGAATGTCCCGAACTATGGGAGACAGTCACAAGCGCTTCTTGCAGACCATAATGAGCAGCGGCATCATCAGTGCATCTCAGGCTGTGGCATTACACAAACACTGCTGTGAGACCCATGCAGGTATGAAGAAAACCCACTGACTGCAATTAAACTCAATTCTGTTGGATCATGTGTTTATGTAATATTTATTTATTAGCACTAAAGGCAAAATGTGAAGAACTGAAGCAGAACTATTCTTTCTTCTTTCTTTAGATTTATTACTTGTATTTCTCAGACCTGGAAATTGTATATCAGTTGTATACAGGCGTCCTATTTGAATTATGCATCTATATTGCCTTTCTAGCACACTATACAGACAGATTGGATGATTTCATTAATGTCATCAACACTCAACTTCAACCTTTTTTCATGCACATTAGGAAAGGCATCTCTGAAGAGGATGGTCTTGAGGATTACTCCTTGGTTAGTTGAAGTCTGTCTTTTTCTATATTATTAATTTGTTAATACTAATTTTAGTATTCTATTACATTAACGTGCTTGGTATGATTTTTAAGTCAAAAAAGAAATGACAAATACATCTGTTATTCAGGTAAATGTGACGGAGACGGACATAACAAGAATGGCATCTGATTATGCAGAAAATGAAAAAATTATTCAGAAAAACGGTAAAAGTTTATTCACAGTAAATAATATATATATATATATATATATATATATATTTATGATGTCTTTATTGAACACATCTCATTAAACATTCACAGTGCTGTGGAAAAATTTAGTGAACTTTACTTTGTTTTTGTTACCTGGAGGATCCACAGGGATTTTTTTTTTTTTTTCCGTATTGTGGTGACTTTCATGAGTCTATTGTTTGTCCTGAGAATTAAAATTATTCTCATTTTGTTTTTAGGTAAATCATGTTTTGTTTTCATAATATCGCTCAGCATTTTGTCTCTGTGTTCAGATGGATCTGATTGTAGACTCTGAGAGCGGCACTGCCTCCTCCACCGATGTCTTAAATTGTGCCGACAGCCTCCGGACAAAGAAACTGAAGAAGAAAGAAACCGAGCTTGTCTTAAACAAATTTGTCCAGGACAAGTGGTTAAAAGAGGTAGGCTATTCATTTTAAAACTGGTCTTTTCCTCTATATTGGACAAAGTTATTTTAAACAACTCAAAAAATACTTTTATTTGTTCTTTTGTTTTGCTGCTTTAGAAAGACGGTGATTACACTTTAAGTGTGCGCTGCATTGTGGAGATGGAACAGTATATGCGCAGAATCTACCAAGACCTCATCAAAGTGTGTCATGTGTGCCACAACATTGCCCTGCAGGTAAAGACATGAACACGAATAAAGGTTGAGAAGTTTTATTTATTGAGGAAATCCAGGATTTAGATCTCCATCATTTAATTTGAACCGCAAGAAGGAATTACTTGGTGACCAAAAAGACATCAGTACTTGAGTAGTTTAAAAAATGTTTTGCCACTTATGTTACATTTATTGAAATTTTATTTCTGTGGAATAGAATTTATGATAGGGGTTACCTGATAGCATTTTCAAACAGAGGAAACTGCAAACAAGAACTTTTATTTGACATTTAGTGCCAGATGTGTGAAACCCCAGCCTGTGGAATCAAGATGCACCTCCCGTGTGTTGCTAGATATTTTAGAGCACGCAGTGACCCTCGTTGCCCAGCATGCAATGACTTCTGGCCTCACGAGATTCCAGGTGAACTGTTTTTCTTTAACATCGCTACACTGATTTAAGATTTTATATGCACTATTTGTGTACTTCAAAAGGTTTTAGATTCCAATGTTTTCATTTTTCTTTTTCTCATTTGCAGAAATGCAGCATTCCCAGTCACAGAGTTCACAAAATCTGCCTTCATCATCCAGAGAGAACACTGCTCTCACGCCATCACGCCGGTCACGAAGGTCGTAATCTCAAAGCCTGCGCTGCAGCTGACCTTTTGACCACTGAGGATTTTTCAAGTGCGTTCTCTTAGAAGTTTAAAAGTTTTTTTTTTTTTTTTTTTTTTAACATGTATTTTCTATTAATAAAGTATTGTTATTGAATAGATTGTTTCTCAATTACAAATAATTTTTGTTGGAATTCTGATTCAAGAGCAAACAAATTTTATTTGCTCTTGTATGGAAATTTATTTGCTGTCTCTGTAGAATTGTACAGTTGCTAAGATAAAAAAAAAAAAATAATTGAGAAGCGCACTGTTCAAATATGTTTTTGCAATGGAAAATCTTAAAAAAAGATTACTTCAAGTTATTAGCAAAGTTCAAAGTGTTGCAACTGAATGTGGGTAACCATTTAATTTTAAGTTCCCTACATACTGTTCCTGTAGATCACCTGATAGAAAATGCAAATAGCAAACCAAGACCGCAAGTTCAGATTTTACAGAAATACATGGACTGTTAAATGTATAGCTTGGACACATTGCTGCTATGGATAAAATATCTGAACAGATGTTAAAAAAGTAATGCTTTTTTGGCGTATTTACAATTACATTTATTAATTTAGCAGACACATTTAACCAAAGTGACTTCCAAGTGATGACAGTAGAAGCAATCAAATCAACAAAATAGCAACATAATGTAAGTGCTGTGACAAGTCCCGGTTAGGCTAATGCAGTACATGTAGCATTTTTTTTTTTTAAATGAAAGTAATAATTTTAAAATTAAATGATTTAAATATAAGAAATAGGCTAAGATGGGGGATGCATTTATATTTAAACTGTAACAAAAGCAGAGATGTCAGAAATGTACATCTAAATCATGGGAATGCTGAATAACCCCATCATTTACAGTAAGAAATACATTTATATGTGTGTATAACAAAGCCTAAAACTCTAAAATTTGGCATTTGTACAAATAAAGACAATACAAGACTTGACAACACAATGTTTTATTCTGTACAAATCAGGACTACCAAAAACTGACAGAAAAGCTGAGCTCTAGAGAGCGCACATAATGCCAGTGCTGTTGAGGTATGAAGAGGACATCTCTAGGCCGGAGAACACACTCCTGATATGAGGCTTTAGAGAAGTCTGGGAACGCCACCAGGTCTGGATTCTCTGCCTCCACCTGTTGGTAGTAAAACAATCTCATGATTTTTTTTTAATATAAGATATAAAACAACTTAGATTATTTCTGATTATTTTAAAACACTTTAAGAACAAGAAACTTGCTGTCATAAATTAGGTCTTCTACCTGACTGGTGTTGTGCAGTAGCTGCGATGGATGTGGATAGAGATATTTTGTTTCAAATGGGCTGTAGAGCCTGATGTATTTCCTTCCAACCACCTGACGTCCAAAAACAAAACCAGAATGCTATGAAACAGCGGGAACAAAAGCCTTGCCTTTCAAATGCCAAATGAACCATTTGTCTCTTGTTTACCTGTGCCAAAAAATTCTGTTGAGGATCCTGATGGAGAGGAGACACAGTCCCTCCAGGCCCAAACCAGGCATTAATTGTTATGTCATCCTCATCTCCCTCTCCAAGACAACAATAGTCTGGGATGCGAATATCTTTTTTCAGCTCTGGAACCTATCATGAATAACAGCCAGATTGACTGCTATTGGTTTTGCATGATGCTACATCCATTAGTATAATTCCAAATCTAAGAAGACTGCTATAGTGCAAACTAAAAATTACTGAGTGCACTTTTAACAGTATAGTGAGAACATTAAAGAAACAGTGCAGCCATAAATGAAAACTTGCTGAAGGCTGGTTTGTTTGTTTCTTCATTTGGAACAGATTTGTGGACATTTTAGCCTTTCATCACTAGCTCACCAGTGGATCATCTGCAGTGAATGGGTGACATCAGAATGAGAGTTTAAACAGCTGATAAAAACAGCACAATAATCCACAAGTAATGTAGGTAAACCAAAGGTCTGTCTTGGTAACAAATAAATTTTTAGCTGACACTTCTGGCTTAAAACTTAAAGCTGACACTTCTGGTTAAAATGGATCAATCGATAATGTTGATTTCTACAGTGAAAATTTGACTCGTTTGAATCAGGTGTGAAATATGTGAAAGAAAAAGAAAGTGACGTGACATACAGCCAAGTATGGTGACCCATACTCAGAATTCATGCTCTGCATTTAACCCATCCAAAGTGCACATACAAAGCAGTGAACACACACATACACCATGAACACACACCCGGAGCAGTGGGCAGCCATTCATGCTGTGGCGCCCGGGGAGCAGTTGGAGTTTCGGTGCCTTGCTCAAGGGCACCTCAGTCGTGGCCCGAGACTCGAACCCACAACCTTAGGGTTAGGAGTCCAACAGTCTAACCATTAGGCCACGACTTCCCCATTTGCACACACCAAGCACTGTTTACAAATGAAAAACAGTGCTAAAAATATATGTCAGTGGTTTTTGACATGAAAGGACAACAGGGGATGGACTATTTCACTAGTGGAAGTGTTATTATTAAACCAAAAGCAATGGTTACAAAGTTAAAAACGTCTTAATGATGGATATGTTTCTTACAAACATGCAGCTTTTGACGTCATAAGATCTTAATTGATGGACTGGAGTGTTGTGGATTATTGTGATGCTTTTATCAGCTGTTTGGACTCTCATTCTGACGGCACCCATTCACTCCAGAAGATCCACTGGTGAACAAGTGATGTAATGCTGAATTTCTCTAAATCTGTTCCAATGAAGAAACAAATTCATCTATATCTTGCATGGCCTGAGGGTGAATACATTTTCAGCCAATTTTAATTTTGGGGGGAACTATTCCTTTAAAGGTAAAGTATGTAGATTCTGGTCCTCTAGTAGCACAAAAAAGAAATGCACCTGACCTGATCAAACAACCGATGCTGAGCCAGATATCCCACTCCATCCTCCGCCTATAAGAAAAAAAAACAAAAATAACAAATATAGACAGTTCACAGCTTCTCTGGGCAAAAACAAAAACACTGTGTCTTACAATGAAATGAAACTCAAATGATTCTTACTGTTCCTATAATGTAGCGGTCTATGAAGTCATGCACTGTGATGACTTTTTGTGACCACTCTTCATCAGTGTACTTGGATCCCACTTCAATAGGTACCGTCCGGCAGCCAGCGATAGTTCGCAAGTAGTCTATGCTTAGAGAGAGTGTACAGTATGGCAGTGTACAGATGTTTCAGAAGATAAAATCTAATAACGCATATTTTTCAATACCTCCATGGATGCTCTGTGAAGGCCGGCCAGTGGTCAGTTATTCCTTCTATAATCACAGGTTTCTGCACATCCAGGAAAATCTGATCTGAAGCGCTCCATGGATGGACAAAGAATCCTAGGTACTGCTTGTGCAGGGTTTATCACAGGCTCGGACACACAGTCCACTTTCATTTTCTGCTTTAGAAAAGCTTTATAAGTGAACAATGTGCCGAGTAGGCTATTAGAACAGAGTTTTAAAGAGCATGACATGATTTAGTAAAATAAAACATGTTTCTGAATCAACAATTGATATCAAATCACAGGCAAACCTTAAATAAATAAAAATAAAAATAGATCACATTTCTAAGTGCCCTGCCAACATATTCAGTGATTCCAACAAACACAAAAATAAAGTTTTGTCATTTCAAATAATAATATAATTTAATATTATATATTATTATATTAAATATTATCATTTTTAATTCAATAAATTCACACATAATTTGATCAAATGTTAGGTTTTCTTTACAATGACAGGCAAAAATGACAATGAAGTATTAAAATTACTACAACTAAAAATTAAAAGCTAAATATAAATATAAAAGCTATATATACAATAAACGCACACAAAAACATACATTTCTTTAAAACTAAAATTAAACTGAATGAAAGCTACTTCAAAATATTTCCAAAAACATACATTCACAAATCCTTCATGCTCTTGTCTTTATGAGAGATGACTTCACCTTTGAACAGGGTCCATCACTCCTCTCTGCTTTGTTTGGACTCTTCATTTTCACTTTATTTCTTAAGACACCAACAAGCCTTTGCAGAATGTTGTCCATGATGCCTGCTCCCATTAACAGACCCATGTCACATGTTTTGATGGCCTCTTGGATATTGTATTGAGATGGATCCATGACATAAACTTAAGACTTTGAATAAGCAGCCATAAGAGTAAACTCTCCTCCTCTTCATGTCCCAGTCTTGAGCTTCTCCCAGGAGTAATCAGTGATGACCTGAGCTCTTTGAGCAGAAGCTGGACAATCTGCTTCACTGTACAGCTGATCTCTAGCCAGCTCAAGAACCTTCAACACACTCAATTCAGTCTTCTCCCTGAAGTGAAGGGGGAATTCACACACTGTCGAGGGCAAAGCAGCTCGAACATCACTCCAGACTGGAGCCATGAGCTGAAGAAACTTTTGCAGATCACTTGTAATTGATTTGTGATGGGATGATCTGGTGAGAAGCAAACACGGAACTGCTCATGGTATTGAGATACAGAACTGGTCTACAATAAAAGTCATATCTGTTAACATACAGTGTAGCGTTAATTACGTAAGAAATGTGCAACTAATGTAAAAAAGAAAAGTATTAAAGCGAAAGCCAGTAGTGCAAACAGTTGAATATAGTACCCGGTTTTAAAGTCCGTCTGGAAACACAGAAGATAAATAACTTCCCGCTTCGGAATGCATTACTTTGTTGTAAGAGTCATTTCATTTTGATCGGTAATTGGTGTAACGTTACACACAGTATGAAAGAATGTCTTTAAAAAAAATATTTGTATGCAGAAATAGAAAGATCTGCTTTATGTGACTTGTTTGAAAGTTAACTTTAACATTAAGTGTCCACCTGAAAGATATCACTGTAAAACTCTTTTGAAATAAAAAATGGCAGCGATTTTTTTTTTTTTAGTAGATTTTTAAAGGGGCCTGTCAATCATTTTGCGCGTTCCCGGCGGACAGTCCATATATGGGGAAACGGAAGTTCAAAGCGCGGCAGATGAACTTGAATCGGCGTTTGTTTGTTTGTTTGTTTGTTTGTTTGTTTGTTTGTTTGTTTGTTTGTTTGTTTGTTTGAGGGTGCAAACTAAAGTGTTCACAATTTCCTTACAAAGGCTTATACAAATCTTCCTAAAATCAACAGGAAGACGAAGGAATCAAGACCAGGTAAAAAAACATCAACAATGGTTTTGACCAAAGAAAGACATAGACTGGCCTGGCCTTTCGACAGAGGAAGTCCTGTAACCTTCACATCGCAAACACCTGTAAATCCTGAACAGTTTATTTATTAGTTGATTTAAATGTTAATTTGTCAATATAGAATATCTGTTTCTATTCTGAAACACAATGAATAAACTGTTCCCATTTTTGCCAAATTCGGAGGAAACGTCAGGCCTTTATATTGTTTAGTGCTTAGGCCTACAGCTTCCAGACAGTAAACAGACAATGAATTTGTCTCATGGTTATTAATAATGATTGACAGATTAAAGTAATTATATTGTCCATTTTAGTCCTGATTGCAACTCCTTACATGGTTGTTTCAAGTGCATGGATGCAACGTGTTCAGTTTATGTATTCGGGCTTTTTTGCAGCCTATATATATATATATATATATATATATTCTGTAAGAACTATTGTTTATTTATCTGAGGCCTGTTTTCCATATGTATTACATACATGACCTTTTGTCAACCCTGTGATGTATTATGTAAAAGTCAAAAAGCTACTAAATAATTCATTCCTAGTTACAGATATGCTTTCACGAGGAGTGCTGTGAAGGGCTAAACAATGATCTGAAACCATAAGCCTCAAGAAATATGTAAATTTCCCAAGAAAGAAAAAAAAAAGGATGCAGCAGGATATAATGAAAACAGTGATTATCTCTGTGTTCTGCTGATGTGTTCATAACCCTCTGCTGCTGAGTCAACAAGCCTGTTTACAAACTAGGGCACTTGATTGGATGCTGCACATGTAATACAGCTATATCTTTTAGGTAGAGGAGATAATATGAAGCAAATATTGACTGCTAGAATTGGGAAGGACACTCTTTGAAGCGTTAATCCGTTTTGTGTGTTACTTAAATGAGAGCATTTGTTTGGTTTTTAATTTACCCTTGATTTCTCCCATGACCATTGAGCAGACTGCTTTGTGGAAAAGAGCCAGCTGTTGAAGATTCAGATGTTTGCGCAGCTAGATGATCTGTGAAGGAGTGTGTTTAGGGTGGCACAGTGAGGTTTTTACAAGAGATTTTAATGGTGGTGAACACTGCAGTTGTTACCTTGTGTGTGTGTGTTATGTATACACTGAATAAAATTAATGGTGGTTGCCTGTTGATGGTAACATTGCTTAAAAAGTTGCCCCGTGTATCATCACCTTCAGTCAAGGCCGTTTCTGACCATAGATGAGATCCCCATTGATGCCTTATTGATTAGTCCCAGTCCAAGCATATATTAAATTGTTTAATTTTCTTAACATTCTAAATTGAATTAACGAAACAAAAATATTACATATTAATACCTTTGTGTTGATATGAATTTAGTAAAGCTTGCCCTATAATTTTGTGGCTGAAACAAAGGCTTTAATGACATTCCCAGTATTACATTACAAATTTGGAATCATTTGTAGAAGTATCATTGCATTGCATTGAAGGACAGCCAGAACAGCACTGCGATAGTCCAGCCTGGAAATTACAAGGGCCTAGATGCGAAGTTGTGCAGCGTGCTCCATTAGGAAGTGCTTTGCAATCCGGTCTTTGAAGGTCAGCTGGTTATCAAAGATTTCTGACCAAACTTGATGGGATGATTGCTTATGAATCTAGCTGGATGGTGAAATTGTGTCGCACAGTCAGTTGATGAGAAGCTCTGTCTTTGCTAAGTTGAGCTTTGTCATGGTTTCTGTAGACATTTTTTTTTTTTTTTTTTTTTGGATGTGGTAACCGACACTGTCCTTGTTTGGCTGATGGCATCATTCATTTTTAAATCTATTATTTCAGTACAATACATATTCAGATTTCCGATCACATTTTTTCTGATAACTTTAAAAAAAATGTTGTTCTTATGCTAATATTCAGTTGCTTAAATGTACTTAACACTACTTCGCTTATAAACGTCCCTGTTTTTTATTAACTTGCTGTGGTTATGTTTGGAATTGGACATTTTCATATCTCAGTTCTTCTGTTCACCAAGGTAGCATTTAATTGATCAAAACTATACCTCTCAAAAATAGTAATAATGAATTCTGAATTATTCTGAATTATTATCACTATTTGGAATAACTCTTTTCATAATACATTTTAGAAATCTGTGTTCTTTTATTTTTAAATTCTAATTTTGAATGCGATGGAAAGCCTCATCGCCTTCAGCATCCATTATTCCAGGTTACTAGAAAACCTTTTCACTCTAATTATTCTAATGTACTAATTTAGTTCTGGAGAAACCTTTTTTTATTATTAGCACAGTTGAAAATGTGGCTTAATGAAGCATGGAAATTGCAGTACAATGTGTTTTTTTTTTTCAGCTGCTGAAGTATTGAGTTTCTTGCATGTCAAATTTAGGTTTTAAAAATGACACAACAGAAACACGTTTCTTAAGAAACCAATCAGTCTGTTGTTCTGTTGAGAGATAAAGTCTGTTCCATACAAAAGAGGAACACAGTCTTGATCTAACCAGCACAGAAATAAATATGGTTGGCTTAGTTGCACAACAAGAGAATGAGTGTAAAATCTGAAGTTTGAAAGACCGACCGCTCACTGGTGCCTTCATCCGCATCAGGGAACGTTCTCAGACACTGGCCCTTTAGATGGAGTTTCAAAGAAAAAGCCACATCTGACTCTCAAATATGAAAAGAAAGGGGTAGAGGAAAAAATCTGAATACATATCTAACTTAAAAAGAAAAAAAAAGTTATATGGATGGATGAATCCACATTTAAGGTGTTGCTAAGGAGTTTGATTGTAAAGTCAGGCTGTTGAAAGTGCTGCTATGTCCCAATATTACGTTTTTACTGTATTTTAGACTTTGAAACATAATACTAGAGACTTCCTTAAAAAAAAATACAATTTTTTTTTTTGAATGGTAGCACATGTCCTAAAACATGGTATTGCCCTGGTGTCATGTAATTTGGCAAACTTGTGTTGTATCAATAATAAATGTATAGCATATTTCAGTGGCCGCAGTTTCTTGTGACAAAAGTAATGATTTAAAGCTCCACATTTGGGAGTCTGTCTGTCACATTGCAGATGTAAGCCAGTATCTATCTGCCTACTGAAACACAGGAATGAGGCCTTAGGTCAGACTGCAGAAGTGCTTTTGTAAAACAGAAAGCCTTCGCTTCTGAGTAAGAGCTACACAGCTTGAGCTCAGTCCTAGTACTTAGAAAGTTCAAAAACTGGATAAAAGGTGAACTTCGGAGAACGTGTCTGAGTCATCACGTCACATCACATGATCATGGCTTTCTCTTCCTATTTTGGTGACCTTGCGTACACATTTGTGACCCTGGACCATAAAACCAGTCATAAGCGTCAATTTTTTGAAATTGAGATTTATACATCTCTGAAAGCTGAATAAATAAGCTTTCCATTGATGTATGGTTTGTTATGATAGGACAATATTTGACCGAGATACAACTATATAAAAATATGGAATCTGAGGGTGCAAAAAAATTTAAATATTGAGAAAATCACCTTTAAAGTTGTCCAAATGAAGTTCTTAGCAATGCATTTTTATAATCAAAAGTTTTGCTATATTTAGGTAGGAAATTTACAAAATATCTTCATGGATCATGATCTTTACTTAATATCCTAATTATTTTTGGCATAAAAGAAAAATCTGTAATTTTGACCCATACAGTGTATTTTTGCTATTGCTACAAATATACCCCAGCGACTTAAGTCTGGTTTTGTGGTCCAGGTTCACATTTGTGTTAAAAATCAGGGTATTCATATTTTTCATATTTAAATTTGTTTGAATATAGAGATTATTATTGATTGTTTTTCCTCTTATGCAATAATTAAGTGGTTTGTCTAAATCTGAATAATTCATGCAGCGTGAATAGAGCTGCTTTTTGAACCAATCAAACAACCTTGATATGGTCTGTCTCTTGAAGATCGATTCTGTGATTGTAAACAAGGTCAGCCTGTGACATGAATTATGTGTGATAATATACACTAAAATGTAAAACAGAATAAATTATTGATTGTTGGTTTAAATCTGCTGTGTAATACAACATTTGGTTTGAGGCATGGTGATTTATGGGGGATGTTTGTTTAAAAGCATTTGAATTCATACTCGAGATAAAGTGAAACAGTTCTTGATTCTGTAGATCTGTGGACTAAGAATTGCATGACAGACTTCTCAGCTTCTTAGAGATGCTTTTCATGAATACTGTACACACTGATGTTTTTGTCCTTTTGGTATTGGTATGTTAAATAAAAGTAAACTAGAAAAAGTATAGCTAACATCAAACTGTATTTTGACCTGTCGCACTTCAGAGGTCTTGACCATCTCTACTATGACATTATTTTGATATAATATTTAGAATTGATATTCAATTAATTATATTAAAAAAAAGCCTAAACAAAACCAGTTTTACTGTTCCAAAACCAAACAAATTATCTGTCCCAAATTTTGCATGCAAATGTTTCATTTCATGATTTTTTTCCTGTTAAAAGAAATTGACCATACCCATTCTTAAAATTTTGAAACCCATTTGACGCTTTTAAGGCATTTCATTGAATTTTATGGGTCCGTGTACCTTTGTATAATTAGTTTTTTAATTTAATATTAAATTCTGAAAAATTAAAAAATGGCACGTTTTTCCTTTTTCATTTGTTCAAACAAAACGAAAAATCAAGAATTCGGCTTCATTTTTCTTTTTTTTTTATGTTCAGGGACAGAAAATGAATGAACAACTTGAATATTCAATCTCTACATGTGGGCGGGTCGGGAATGAAACACCCCTCTCCACTGATTGGTCAACCAAACATTACATCATAATAAGAGTCCTTTGCTTCTGCGGATTCTTACCGTGTTTATTTCTACTACATTTTATCTCTTTCTCCTCATCAAACAGTCAGCTTAACGAATGACTTGACACAAACCGTACCTAGGCAGAGCCTAGACAGAGCTTTCTTTTGTTTAGGCATAAATTCTTCAACCTACCTTTGAAATATTAGTTTATCTCATAAATATTAATTTACTTCACATCTGCACTCACAACAACCTAATAGCCTACATTTTTGGCACACCACCTGTTTTATTATAACCACCTATTAAAATCTTTATGGCAAAGCTGCGCGATGCACTGCAGCACTGCAGCGTGGGGAGAATGTACTGTAGACAAGCACAGACCACTATTAATTTATGTGAACATAGATAGTTTTAGACAATAAGCTGAGTTTATTTAATTAACATTGAGTATTGGCCAGCTAAATGATGACATACAAAATTGTTTTTTTTTTTCTCAGCCAACTAAACCAAAGTCACAGAACCGTTGTGTGACTGACTCACAGTAGGCACAAAGAGTGGTGTATCATTTCTGAATGAATCAGAGTCTTTAAAAGACCCATTATTATAGACAACAATTCAATGATCAATTATTATAAACAGCCAATTGATTTTATGCCTAAATTAATGAAGCATTTTGAACGAATAGATTGAATAAAAGGCTCCTTTACTAACACAACGAAATACCGCCACCTACTGTTACTAAGTATCATTTCACTTTGTTCATATTTCTGTATTAAAAATGTTGTATAATCTCATTTCATTATACATTTGTAATTGCTATGTAAATGCTCATACAACCATCTGATCAGCATTAAACTGTAAATACATCTAAAAGCATCTTCAGACGCAAGTTCTCTGAATACTGATTTAATTGGTAACAGCCTATTGTCATATTATTCTAGGAGAAAGTCGTGGCCTAATGGTTAGAGAGTTTGACTCCTAACCCTAAGGTTGTGGGTTTGAGTCTCAGACTGGCAATACCACGACTGAGGTGCCCTTGAGCAAGGCACCGAACCCCCAACTGCTCCCCGGGCACCGCCTCTGGTTTATTGTTTGAAGTGTTATTT
The DNA here is from genome assembly GCF_018340385.1 of Cyprinus carpio. Lineage (NCBI taxonomy): Eukaryota > Metazoa > Chordata > Actinopteri > Cypriniformes > Cyprinidae > Cyprinus > Cyprinus carpio. The sequence continues at coordinate 18,440,047 of NC_056599.1, read as the reverse complement.
CAGGGTTTGGATATGTTCTTATAACTCAAATGAGTCTACCTTCAAATCATGATGTCGAATTCACATTTCACTGAAGTCAATCACTAAAACAAGCACTCTGACTAACAAATAGTCCCAAATAAAATGTAGTAGAAATAAACACGTTAAGAATCTGTAGAAGCGGAGGACTATTATTAAGGTTTTTATTTAAAACAATTTTTTTTTAGGACTATTATGTTGTAATGTTTGGGTGACCAATCAGCGAAGAGGGGCGTTTCATTCCCGCCCACATGTAGAGATTGACTATTCAAGTTGTTTATTCATTTTCTGTCCCAAAACAAAAAATGAAGCCGAATTCTTAATTTTTCGTTTCAGTTTGAACAAATGAAAAATGTGCCCTTTTTTCATTATTCAGATTTCAATATTAAAGAAAAAAACGAATTATACGAAGGTTTATGGACCTTTATGGCATCTCATTTTGTAAGAATTTTATTTAGAATATTAGTTATTTTAATATTTAATGAAAAAAAAATTCAAAAAATTTTTTTTTGGTAGCAAGGCTGCAGATATTGCATTTAAAATAAACAGAAAGTGAAAAATAAAATTTTTTGTTAAATAAATAAAATCATTTTTATTTTCTAAAAATGTCTTTGAAAAAGAAAAAGACGTTTTCTTTCATATTTTCCCCTGTAATCTGTAAAGTGCATTGTAAGATCACTTGGTCTTTCCACACCTGTTTTGCAGGATACCCTATGCTTTACGTGCCAACCACTTGTGCAACTATTTCCTTTGTATGTATGTGTTTGCAAGATTGCAAAAATAACGTTACAACATTCAGTCTGTAATAGGAAGTGTGCAGCATTTGGCAATGGCAAGTGATGAAATACTCTTGGTCAACATTACTGAGAAAAATGCATTTGACGTCTTTGTGCTTGGTGTTGGGGTCTGTAGTAAACATGAATGGTACTGTGGGGCAGACACTGTACTTGTTAGCCCTGGTTAGGAGGAGGCTGGATCGTCTCTGCTGGAGAGGAGAATGTATTATTCAAATGCGGCGCACACTGTGGGGAGGAAGGGGAGGGTTGTGTTGAAGGTCGAGGGCCTGATGATGATGAGGATGCCCGTCCGTAGGCTGTCAGCACTCACATCACATGCTGGCTGTTTTCCCGAGCACACTTCAGCACTTCACCTTCCTCTGCTTTAGCCTCATCCAGCAGGGCAGGCCAGAGTTTGGCCTCCTGGAGTGGTGTGGTTGGCTCCAAATTTTTGCTGAAGATAAATATATTTCATAAAAAGAGAGAAAAAGAGAAAAAAGATTTTTGCAATGAGTTTGAAGAGGTTATTAATGGAATGGATACTGGAGACATTATTAACCAATTACTGCTCCATATGCAACATGCAGTGCGATGAAAAATACAAGTGTGCTGTTATAAATTCAAGACTTTTGATATGTTGTAATTTATCATTTGTGTGTATATATATATATATATATATATATATATATAATATATATATATATATATATATATATATATATATATATATATATACACACACACACACACACGAGTATGAAATATTGCTGCACTGAATTTTGTAGATATAAATGTGTGAGGTTACACTAGCAATCAAGAGCATATGGGGGTTGCATCTTATATAATGTATATTTATTTGTATTGCACCTAACCTTAACCCTAGTCATAACAGCATCAAAAATTTATTATTCTTTGAGGGGAAAAATACTTGCTAGCTGGTGAATGTTGGGTATTGTATAGTGGGTAGTTGCAGGGAACAAAGGAAAACTGAAAGAGGAGCTGAAAAGAGGAAAATAGGCTTATGAAAAAATATTGAATTTGTGTTTGTATGGATCAGGTTTGGGTGATGTATCATAATATTTTTATGATATTAGAATGAAGCAGCATTGTGAGCATGCATGATTTTAATGCGTTTTTTTTTACCTCAAAACGGCAACATTAAAGATTGTTTATGATTCATGACTATTGTTTTTTTTTAAGTTTTAATAACATATATAGGTAATAACTACACAGGAATAATTTTTTTTTTTATTGGATTTACTGTGAAATATATTAACAATTTCTGAATTTCAAAGACATGGCAAGTAACATTTATTTAAACAAAGACTGAAATATTATTTTTCTTGTAAAACATACTTCAGTAATATGTTTTATTTGTAACTTTTTTACAGCATTCTTATTAGATTAGTGCATATAAGTGAGAGTTATTCATTATAGTTGTTACTTATTTAGTGAAAAGCATCCTTTGCTTAATTTATCCTCTGATATTTACATTAGTTCTTGTTTTAAATATTACAATTGAAATGAAAAAAAAAACCCACTACATATTAAATATCATAATATCACTAAGCCCTTATTCTTGAATAAAAATAGTGTGTATTCACCATAAATTGGTGTAGATTTGTGTACATGTGTTTAATGATTACAGGAAGAAAGTCTCTTGAATGTTGAAACCTTAGTCTGATTTTCAAAAGAGATTTCACTCCTGGGTTGTGAAATGAACTGTGTCCTAAGCATGTCAGTCAGCCAGCAGATGATCTTTGTGGTCGTAACTCGTAATCAGTTTAAGTTTAATCCCAGCATGACACCTAGTTGGCCTCCGCAGTGCCAATGCAGCAGCCGACAGCATTAGCAGCATTAGCACTGCTGCCAGGCTCTTTTCCAGGGCATCAGGGCAATGTGAAGTGTGACCGTAAACAGCACCTTCCCAGGGGCTCACAATACCAAGTCACCTAGCCACCGGAGGGGGGAGGGGGGGAGGGGGGGGAAGTAATCGCCTCCATTATGCTCTAGGTGCTCTGGAAAAAAGCAAAAGGGGGAAAAAAGGCAAAGAGCCCTGCAGTTGTGTTGCCACGGATCAGAATCCAATTAAACACTGTTTAGTTCTACATAAGCCGCCAGTCATAGCCTGTTGACTCATGAAATTAATGCTTTATTGTGGCACAAAAGAAACCAGTGCACCAGAATGCACAGCATTTCCTCAGGCTGCATTTCAGACAAATTGACATAGCGTACATACCTGGCAGATGTTAACACCAAAGTGCACACTCAATGACAAAACAACACCAGGGCATCGATAATCCTAATCACGTGCCAGAATTGACTTTTATTTTTTGTCTAGTCCTCTACAAAAGAAGGTCAATATGCTTACGGGTTTTTTTTTTGAGATGTTTGATGGAATCCATTCCACTATGTTGGGATGCATCCTGGTGCTTCTTCCATGCTGCAGCCTGTCAATGTAAATAATGACCACTGCAGTGCCCCTGTGCATCTTCAAGGCAATTTATGAATGCGTAAAAACTATTAAAGGTTAAGGGTTGCAAACTTCTACCGTTGTTTTTAATGGACATGGGAGATGCCCTGTGGAGGTGACAAATGAAGGTCCTAAAGTTAAACGCACTGTGAAATCACAAAAAGGAAAGCTTTAAATGAGTAAATAGCATTCATGAACCTAGTCTGCTTAACACTAGCAGATAAACTTTAATGTAAGGCCTATATTTTAGTAAAACAACAGATGCTACAAAACCACATGAAACCAAAATGAATACAATGAGTATTTCCTATTCCTTTTTTAAAAAAAAAATTTACACTACGTTTTAAAAAGATTTTTCCTTTTCTTTATCCATTTTTTTCTGTTTTTATCAGTAGATATGTTTACATGCACCCAAATGATCTGTTAGTAATCAGATTGATGGCTCAAAAAGATTGGAAATCCTTCATGTATATACCTCAATCAATCCAAATGACATTATTACACTGTCTTTCTCTGTTCTAAATGTGGTTATGTTGGGAATACATGTAATACACATGTAGATGAAAATATGAATATTATGTAATGGAAAGGTTAGAGTTCATATAAACAGTCATATTTGATTCATTCAAACTGATGAAAAATGGTGTATGTTAAAGGGATAGTTCACCCACAAATGTTGTCATAATTTATTTCTCTTAAGGCAAGCTGCTCCAAACCTGACTTTCTTTCTTTTGCTGAACTCAAAAGATGATATTTTAAAGAATGTTGGCAACCAAACAGTAGTCCCCACTGAGCTCAATGGTGTGTATATAAAAATACTATGGAAGTCAGTGGGAACCAGAAACTGTTCAGCAGAAGAACAAAGTTCATACAGGTTTGGAACAACTTGAAGATGAGTAAATGAACGATCTCTTTAAAGGGGGTCATATGATGCGATTTCAAATTTTCTTTGGAGTGTTACAAGCTGTTTGTGAATAGATAAGATCCCTAAAGTTGCAAAGACTAAAGTCTCAAACCGAAAGAGATATTCTTTATAAAAGTTATGACTTGTCCACGCCCTCATAAAATGCCTCGTTTAAACACGCCCCCACATGTCTACATCACTGTGTGGGAAGATTTGCATAATGCCGGCCAAATGTTCACACAAAGAAAGAAGGCGTAACTTTGATTCTCGCTGTTGTATTGTTGCCGTCCTCATGTTGTGGAGACGCTGTGTGTTTTGTTGTGAAAGCGAAACTACTTTGTTTGATCTTCCAAAAGAGGACACAATTAGAAATCAGTGGTTAAGTTGTATTTACAACACTGTTCCAGAACAGTTCAACCCAAATATTCAGATGTGTGCAGCGCATTTTATGGAGGACTGTTTCCTGATCCTGGGAGAGTAGGCTAAGTTAGACTACAATGCTGGCTGTCTGACTCACAGTCTGTAAGTATGTTTTCATTTGTAAAGGATTTGCCACTGATGATTCAAATGCGAGTTTGAACAGTGTAGAGTAGAGTAGTGCTTGTTGTTGTTTCTCTGATCACAAATGCAGAAATATTTTTATTTATGTGGTGTGATGCAACGTGTAAAAAGACAGTATAAGTCATTATAATCAGTAATAATGTCCCCACTGGATGCAACAAATGGCTCGTTTGTAATGGGTTTTATTGTTTTCTGACTGGGACACGGCATCACAGTTTTGTAAAAAAACGATGCATTTCAGAAGGCGGGGCATAGAGGAGAAACAATAATGCACAGTATGTGGAAAATGTGTTTTTTGAACCTTAAACCACATACACATTACATTAAACCAAATACACAAAACAATGTTCTTTTTAGCAACATCATATGACCCCTTTAACATAACTGATGACTTGTTTAAAATAAAATAATAACCGAATGTCGGTGAACCAATACCATGCAGGTCTCCTGTTGCTCATGCATAGCAACTTCCATTGAGATGAATGGGAATGATAACTCTCTCCAGAACTTGGTATAAACAAGTTTCTCCTCCCCAATACCTCACTAAAGAGAGTCCCAGTGGTCAGTGTTAGGATAGAGGCCCCTTTTTGCTGTTGCATGGGGCACTTTTGCATCTCCAGCTAAGCAGGTGCCCAGTTTCAGTAGCCTAATATGTGCTGAGTGTCTGAATGCCACACCAGAGCACAGGCAGCCCTGTCTGAACCACTTTGGATCAAATTAATTCAACCAGGTGTGCCCCCACACTGCTGGGGTGCAGGTGACACCTGCTACATTCCTTTGATTAGAGGTAAAACAGCTGTTTCTGGATATTCCTATGGAATAAACCCCCTCTGCCCACGCTCCCTTCAGAGCATCTCCTTTGAATCAAGATGCAACGAGTATGAGCGACTTTCGACTCGCAGGGCCATCGTCAGAAGGACACAATGCAGGATGCATTAAGAGAAAAGATCTAAAACATTTCCAAGAGGTAAAGCTTTTCATCATTCAAAAGAGACTAAATATTGTCTCAGATGTTTGGAAATGCTTTAGTGAAAGACAGTGATTCAGATGATTCAACTCTGAATAAGCGCGTGGAGGTGAGATTGAGAGTGATGGTTTGACAGTATGTGTTCATATCAGTTGCTCATTGCATAGAGAAAGTCATGAATTGCCCACTGACTCAGACTGACTGGACTGTGGCCAGTCCTAATGGTAGAGCAGCAGGGGGATTTCATGCACACTCAGAGTAACAGCAGGGAAAATCCCATGAGACACTGGGGGGAAGGAACGGTTTAAGAGAGCTTTGATGGTGCTTCACAGTGACAGAGTGCTCTCTGTATGGAGTCCAGGTCCCTCATGTTGGGTCAGCAAGCTTTAATAGGTGACTTGAGGCCTGTTCTCACCAAGACGAATGTTTGGCTCAAAAATTCAGGGTGATAAACATTTTGACTGCATCTGAATTCATACCTCCCTTCTAGGAGAAAAACAGTATGTGAACAGTAGTATGTCCAAATTCACAGTATTTATAAAACAGTAGGCAATAAGAACCCAGATGACCTGCAGTTTCTGGTGTGATTTTGAAGTGCACTTTCAGTGGACACTTTACAATCCCGTAAGGCCATGGGAGAGGATTTGAGAAAGGCATTGAAGATAAACAATTGACATTGGTAGGTGACATGACATTGACAACATGACGAATGTAGTACATCTGGATTACATTCATACTACACACATTCATATTAAATTGAACATACTGTTTTTTAACGGTTGTGAAGTTATTTATCCAAAAGAAGCTATTTTGGATGCAAGTGTTTTATTTGTTAATAAATGTTTAGGTTTTTAATACACTAATGTTCTAATTTCTTTACCATCACACTGTGAATAAAGTTGGTCAACTTTTGGTCACATGCCCAGAGGCACTGCTGTTTCATAAAACTATGACTTGGTGGCGCTCTTGAACACTGAGTTAAGTGGCAGTGAATATCAGAGGAAGTGGCTCTTGTCTTTGTACTCTTGTATTTGATGGTGTTTAATAAACACCACAGTGAATACGAAATTGCAAACTGAATGAAAACAAATTCAACCTTTGACAGTAGGTGGCGCTTAAAAGCATAAATGTGACCCTGGAGCACAAAACCAGTCATAAGTCGCTGGGGTATCATTGAAGCAATAGTCAACAATACATTGTATGGGTCAAAATTATTGATTTTTCTTATATGCCAAAAATCACTGGGATATTAAGTAAAGATCATGTTCCATGAAGATATTTTGTAAGTTTCCTACTTTACATTAAAACTTAATTTTTGATTAGTAGTATGCGTTGCTAAAGACTTCATTTTGGACAACTTTTAAGGTGATTTTCTCAATATTTTTTTGCACCCTCAGATTTCAGATTTTAAAATAGTTGTATCTCTGCCAAGTATTGTCCTATCCTAACAAACCATACATCAATTGAAAGATTATTTATTCAGATTTCGGATGATGTATAAATCTCAATTTCAAAAAATTTAACCTTATGACTGGTTTTGTTGTCCAGGGTCACAAAATACCCCTGTATTTGAAAATATGTAAATACTGTTGGTCTTCCTTTCTTTTCTGTTACAAGTATCAGAAATTAAAGGGGTACTGAGTTTTTTTTTTCTGCTTTTCTGTAAGCGCCACCTACTGTCAGGGAGTGTAATTGCATTTTTATTTAACTCATCTGCTGTTTTTTACTCATCTGTCTGAATGGACAAATCTCTGCAAAAATATGTTCAAATTCTTGTCAAACATTTGTGTTGACGTGAACAAGCCTATTGACTGCAGAACTGAGTATATGTCATAACTGAGCTCTTACATTCCCTTATTGTGGTTAGAATAAGTTTTTAGTCTTGAATTCTTTTTCTTGTATCATTAATAGAAACCAGCCAAAGTTGTGGGTACAAACCCAATAAATGCACTTTCTCAAAATTAATTGTCTTCAGCAGCACAGCTACATGCACATTTATTTCCTAGGAGTGAGAACAATGAGTTATTACAATATAGCTTGTTTCTAATAAGTCAGTTCTTTCTCCTGTTTTCAATTTAGTTGGAAATGTAATGATCCGCTTTCATTTTCATTGTGGTAAATGAACTGGTTCTTTGCTATGGAATGCAAGATGATATCAATAATGAGAAACAAAAATAAAGCTGTTCTGATTTTTTTCAAAGGGTGGATTAAGGACAAAACTGGTAATGGAGTTTGGTGCAGCTCTCAGGATGATACGCACATGTGACCAGCAGAGGGCAGTAGTGTGGCAGCAATGTGAGCAGAATGGAAAAGGATCTCCCATTTTATCCACATGTTCATGGCTGATGGCTCCTGATCATCTACATGTATGAAGTCTGTTTTTCTATTTTCTGTCACATTGAATCCAATGACAGTGAACATCACCCTCTGATTTATAATAGCTCTAAGAGCAAACACAAAATGGCATATGAGGTTGAAAGTATTCAATAAGCCTCATTCATTCAGACATACAGTGAATTTCAAAAAGAACATGGCAATATAAAATGTGTAGTGATCTGAAAACATTACAATCTTCATTGCTGGTTGGATAACGTCTTGCGTCTAAGAATGTCAGTACTGTTATGTCACTCCATGTATTTCCATGTTGACAGTGACTTATCGTAAAGGTTGTATATAGTGCACAACACATTATATCACAGAACTAAATGATGTGCTCTTTGCTATTGCGTCTATCTGCATCGCGAGCGCAAACATCTGTCTATCTGGGTTCATATGTGACACAATCTGTCACCTGTTTCATGTTTCATTTTTTCCATCATTTTTCCATCTACGTGATCAGAACAAATACATGAAGTTGACAGATGGATCACATGACCTCCACTCTCTTCCCTTCAATTGAGTTCCTGCATTGAGTTGATCCACATTTGCATAACATTTTAATATTTGCATAAACTTTGGTCGCCAGCTCTATTTAAAGTCACCATGAAATCAAAATTGAAAATTATTATTTTTTTAATAGAATACTGTAGTGTTTATTATAAATAATTTATCCGTGCACTTCATATTTTTATTTTTAATTTTTTTAATTCATGTGCCCTAGTAATCTTTAATCAAAAACGTTAACCTCCACCCCCCCTCAAAACGACTCTTCTTCTCTTCCGATCAGGAGCTATGGCACAAGGGCGGAGCTAGTGATGTAAGGGCTAAATGCTGGGATAAACAACAGGGGGAAGAACTGAAGCTGATGCTTCCGAAGCTGATGCTTCACTTTATAGAAATCAATGCATTGACCAGTGCTGACGCAAGCCATGGGGAGTACACTACCGTTAAAAATTGAAAGGATATTATGATATTACCACATCGTTACTCTTAGGACATCGCAAACAAATTTTTTTTTAATGAATTTGACTTAACCTGATGGAGGACGCACTCAGTCATTCATGCAGTTTCTCTCTCTCTCTGGTGCTATGTTTTGTGCCGTTGATCGTCCTTGTCATCATCTTCCTCAATAAATAAAAAATTTCTTCATGCTAGGGTGTCGGCGGTGAATCCAGTGGAGAGAAATCCCCCCACAACTAACTGCAAACTGGGATTCAGAACTGCCTCCATTTTGTTAGCAACTCCCCAACTTCCAACGATCCAATCAATTCCCAAAGGATGAAATCAAGTCCCGCCCTCTCATTTCAGATGCCGTTTCACTCGGATAGATGTCACATTAGAGAAAAAAAAGACAATCGCTACTTCCGTTTCATGCTGACTTTAAAAATTATCGTGTTTAGATCACTCTTTATAGTTGTAAGCTGGGTTAGACATAACGTAATTTAACATTGTAAAAACAACACATGACGGCTAAGACCCATTTACACCAACAACGATAACTGTAGCGATAACTAGCAAACAATGCACAATAACATACTGTCTATTATAAGCAAGCAATGCAGTTATGTTGAGGATTCCAAATGCCTTTCAAGGTTTTTTTTTTTTTTTTTAATTTATTCATCACCTGGTAAAATAACTCTGAAAGTGATTCTTATGATAATGATTTTTATTTTTTTTAAACTATAATCTTTCTGTCCTTGGTGCAAACGGTCCTTAATGCTGAGCATTATTAATGCGTCAGAGCAGGAGTGATAATAGCATAGTACGTCATGCCGTTGTTCCACTTCAGTTCAACAGAATTCACAAATAACGCCAACATTCATTATACGTGCGCATGTCCCACAAGACTTTATTATGTAACTCCGACTGAGCCAGCAGTTGCCTACATTCCCTCCCGGAGAACTCCCTTTCTAGTACACACCTGGCATAAGGACTGCAAAAGATGGCTTGTGGCAGTTTGCGAACAAACAAAACCTTTTGGGTGTGTGGGCGTATGACCTTGGGACACATGCCCATTTTCCAACTGGGTCAGCAGTTACCTTCACAGAGCCTGTGCTCTTCTCCAGCACAAGAATCTCGTGCCCGGGGTGGATGCCTTTCCCGTCTTCAGGCTGCACGTGGGAGGGGAAGCGTTTGTGCTTGTTTGTCGTGGGAGTGAGAGATTGATAATTCTTCTGGCACCTGTGACCTGCCTCGCTTTCTGCCGCTGCCAGCTGCCTGGTCACATCACGGCCACATGAGAAAGATGCCCTGTGACAGAACAGCCAAGTTTTACAGCAAACACTGTTCTAGGCCACTTGTTCTACTCAGTGTTTCTGAAAAGCTCTTCAGCCATGTGACGTTATTATGTATGTAGGTGCAATTCCGGCTGTCATGAGTTCTGTCGGATGAAGCCAAGTCTTGTTTGGACCCGAGCGCAGTTGACTCTTATTAGTTGTGCTTGACTCATGTGTCAGTAGATCATTTAAACGCAGCTCTTAGTGTCATACGTCCAAGTACACATAGGTGTCATGTTCTCATGTTCACTGAAGTGTTTAAAATTATGTAGCTTTATTTGGGATGAACACAAAGCAACTGGACCAGATACATTTGAGTGTATAAGCAACAAAGATTGGTTGGTTGGTTGACTAATTGCACACAATGGTTTACATAGTTGTTTGAATTATACAGGTTTTGTATTGTGGAGAATTTTAGTGTTTAACTTTTACACAAAGTTGGTTTTAGCTGATTATTGTAGTTATTCACTGTAATTCTTTTTAGAATGGGGAAGCTTGTACTATCCTGTAAAATAGTTTTTGATGTTGTAAATTATTGGAGTATGTTGTATAAGGAAATACTATTTTAATCTTTTTACTTTAAAATTTCATGTTTGATTCAATGTTACTGATTTTTTTTCCTGAATCCTGATGAAACCGATTGTGTATAGGGTTAAGACCAGTTCACACCAAGAACAATACCTATAATAAAGATAACTATTATAATAACTATATTATTGTCCACACTAACGAATGACAACATGGTTAAGTGAAGGCGGCAGCTTTGTCATCTGCTATTTTTAAAGTTGCATGGATACTGATTGGTTGTAAATGTTTTTATTGGTCATCACCTGGAAAAAAAAAAAAAAATCTTCCTGAAAGTGATTCCAATGATGTGTTTCTCTTTATAGTTGTGATGTAGACTCAAAGAATTACAGATTATTAAACCTTAAATAAACTTAATAATTATAGCTATCAATATAGTTATTGTTCTTGGTGTGAATGGTTAAAATGTTAAAATGTAAAAAAATAACTGGCAGTCAAGTCATGAAGTCCATTCCATAGAAATGAATTGAGGACTCCAGTTTTAGTATGATTCAATATACAAATACCATCTTTATTTAGTAAGTAAACTGTCCTGCCATTCTTGTTATTCATGTACTGACAAACAGCTGCAGTTTTGATTGGTTAAATTAAATCAAAATTAAATGTTAGCTATATCGTCTCTGGGGCAGGTTTTGAACCAAATCTCTTGCATTTTGAAAGCAAATAGGGTAGATAAATAAAAAAAGCTCAGCCCTCCTAAGGCTGAACTCTCGGAATTGCTCTTCCAGAAGTTTGTTTACTGAATGTGTATCTCTTCATTCAGAAATATGAACACAGAGTTGCATTATCTTCAATGTTCCCTGTATCAGGTGCCCATAGGCTGCACATTTCCCGAGGAAACTGATGATTTCAGAAGTCATAAGCTACCAGTAATTAGTGATCAATGAATCAAGAAAAGAAACAGGTAATGAAATCTGTTGAAAACCATAACTAGCTGCTAGTTGGATAGATTTAAGATGAGATTAATAAACAATATGAGTAGTAAACAGTGAGTTATTCTGATTGTAGTTCAGCTTTGATGATGATGCACCAACATCATTTCCTTAGTCTTTTTTTTTCATCATCAAAGTGGATGACTTGAACCCTTATTGTGAGCTAATTCTAGAAAATGAATCACTTTGATCACTTCAAATTAATTTAGTCTACATGTTTCTAATGTTAGACAGAAGGCTGTTTGTTATAAATGTCTGAAATGATCTGTATCAGTGTGCATATAAAAAATAATTATTCGTTGTTCAGTTTTGCATTCGGTTGTTCATAATTATTAATGTTTCACCTTAAGTTAAGGTAGTAAAAGAATAGTAATTTAAAAAAAAATGGCGTCAGTAGATTATCGAAACAAGTCTGAAGGTGCAAGTTGTTAATTATGATTTTAGTCAATGATTATTATAACAACTATTTTTGTGTATTTAAATGTGTGCTTTTAATTTTATGTTAATTATATGCTAATGAATGTCTTAAATGTTAATGATGTAAGCTTTGCACACTGACAGACACTTACATTTAACACTTTTTTTTTTTTTTAAACAACTAACTACTTTAGGAATAAGCACATTTTGAATCGCACCAGCATAATGCAGATAATTTATTCTGAGCTATAACATTCCCGCACACTAGACATCTTGTTTGAAGTCCACTGCAAGCAGTCATACTGTTCTACCTCTATATCCAGGAGGCTTACGAATACCATTGTGTTTGGAGGTTATTCTTATTCTGAATGGGAATAAGGGGAAGTCAGAAATGAAGCTGAAGAGCTATAAGTGAACTGGCTGAAGGATCACATTTCCCCATAAGCTCCTTATACTACCTCCAACCTCACAGCTCAACTATTTAATTGTTTTCTGTTATCTGCTGAGGAACGTTCCCATGGGCACTGTGTGCTGTCAGTCTATGCAATAGTTTAGCTGATTGATTCTTTGACACCAGTAGAGTGACAGATTTGTACTTTCATCTTAATAGCTTGTTTTATGATCTAAAACGATGGCATTGCTCAAGTTTTAGCTATTTTGCAAGTTCTATTTTGAAAATGTCCATTTTTCACTGACTGCACAAACCTGAAAACACTGGAATGGTCTTAAATGTCTTCTAATGGTTCAGACCAGTTTAGAGTCTGCAGGTTATCTCAGTGGCTGTATGTAGTTCTGGTACATACATGTTCATACATTTGCATAGACTCGGAAACATTCACTATTAAGATATTGATTGCATCTAAAACGTAAGCATTTCACATATAGAAAACTTTAGGGATTTACAAATCTTTACAAATTTTTAGGATTAAAAGCTTTTTAAATATGTCCACATTTTACATTATAGCAAATGCATACATATGCTTTACATATGAATACTAATATGATCATGTTCCAGTGGCTTCTCTTGATCTACTGTATAATAATAATGTTGCTGGCAAACTATGTGAGAGTTAATAAAATAATGGTTTGTGTATATGAAAAACAATCATTATTCTCATACAAATCATCATCAGTGTATCATACACAGTTATTAATGTTAAAGGTGCTGTATGTAGGATTGACACAGAGTGGTTGAACTAGGTATTGCAGTCCAAATTCAAAATATTAGAGAGTTTTTTTCATCCGGCCCCTCCTCCTCATACTTGATGCACACTCAGGTTGCCAGATTGAGGGCACAAACAGGAACGAGTGCACTTGACGATGAATGAAATGAAATACGCTGTGTTTTCTGCCAACTGGCAACCCGGGGTGTTGCAATGCAGTTGGGTAAACTGACAGTAGGCGGGTTTCACAAACCAAAACAAAGACCAACATTCCAGCCCGGAATCTTCTTTCAAAGGAGAATAACTGACTGTAGCATTGTTTTTCAGATAAACAAGTATGTTAACTTAGCATGTTTCTTAAATATCTGAAACATATGGTATTTTTATGCTTTAGTAGAGTCAAAAACTTACATACAGCACCTTTAACTAAAACTAAAACCCTAAAAATATTTGTATTCCTTGAAATAAAATATTAAAAACCTAAACATATATATTTTTTTCAGCTAGTTGACAAAGCAACACATGTAATTTGTGTTTAGTCTAAATTGAAAGTACTGAAATAACTAAAACTCAATAAATTAAAAGTGAAAACTGCTTAAAATTATGTAGGCATAAAACAAATGACAATGCACACTTTAAATAAATAAAAAATGATAACAGAAAATCTCATTCAAAATATTTACAAAAACTATAATAGTATATTAGTGATGCTAAAATAATACTGATATAAACATCAACAGTGGTGCCTCACCTACCACGTCATCTCAGGTGAACCTATTTTTGATGATGCATAAACCTTGTAATTTCTCCCATCATAAATATATTGTTTAACCTTAAGGAACAGGCCTGAAAACTGTCACAATCAAACACCTCCAGCTATTCTGAATGCAGACGATGTCTTTTTTCTTTTTCTTTTTTGACAGACACCGAAAACAAAACCTCAGTGTTTTACAATGCTTCACTTGGACAGTTTGCCATCACTTAAATCTACAGTGGCCATCTCAGTACGTGCCAAAGACTATTGTCTTTAAACCTCGACGACAGCACATCTCAAAAAGAAACACGACTCCATTCTGTCTTTGCAAGCACATCAAAGACACTTATCAAAGGAGCTCTCGTACACCTTCTCAGAGAAACAATGGAAATTAGGCAACAGGCACCATGAGAATTACAGCGGTTGCTTAAGAATCTGTGTCAGTGTTTTTTCCCCGAAAATAGAAGAGGAAGCAATTAAATTGCAAATGACTGTGTCTTCTTTTCTTACTAAAACATCAATCCAATTCCCTCAAAGGCACAAATAATGGTATATTATTGATTTATTAATAACTCCTGTTCGTGGTGAAGTGAATTTGGCTTGTCAAATGTTTTTCTGTACAGTAATGCTGCATTAAACAGATTCAATTCCACAGTGGAAGAACTCCATGTTCCTATTTCACACCCTGTTTGACGGTCTTAATGGCAGAATAGGTTTCCTGAACTTTGTGTACCATCGCAGCCTGTCCTCAGCCTCAGGCATAAGAAATGTCGTCACACACTCAGGGGCACGATAACCGTCCTACCTGTGCAATAGAGACGCTTCCTTAGTGGCTGACGCTCCCTTCTTGCCTTCATTAAAGCACAGTCATACATCTTCCACGCACATCTGTGGTGTACAGGGAGCTATGCCTTCATCCAGAACAGCTCTCTGACATACACACTGTATCATCTGTGGCAACCTATCAGCACTGGGCTAACCTTTCTAATGCTGATTTAGAGGGAGCTCTAATGGGCTGGGGAAAGGTGCGGATGATACCCCCCCCCCACCCCGCTGAACAAAAGAGCCCGTTGAGATCTCTTGTTCTCTGTGAGATGCACTATGAACCGTCAATGACAAGACTCCTGCATCCTCCCTGCACTCTTGCTATAAGAAATCCAGCAACTAAGGGCCTTGATCAATTAGTCAATTTCTCAAACTTGGCCTGCAATTAGTGGTGTGATTCTCTATGCCGCCCCTGACTATCAGGATATACTTATGTGATGATTTAAAAAGGAATAAATAGCATAGTTTTGGTTTTAAGCAGCACCACACACGTGCGTTGTAGACTGACACGGAAGAGAAGAAATTGTTGAATAAAGTTGTTATTTTTGTTTTCTTTGCGCACAAAAAGTATTCGCAAAATTACGGTTGAGCCACTGATGTCACATGGACTATTTTACTGAATGTGTCAGTTGTGTTGCGGTCTATGGAGGGCCAGAAAACTCTCGGATTTCAGCAAAAATATCTTCATTTGTGTTCTGAAGATGAGTGGAGGTCTTACTGGTTTGGAATGACATGAGGATGAGTGATTAATGACTAAGAATTTAAATTTTTAGTGAACTAACCCTTTAACATTTGTAGGGACATCAATAACTATAAAAATAATGTGTTCCTTTACTTTTATAAAAAATCTCCAGATAACTGTTACAAATAAACCTCCTGTTTATTTTATGTACTAAACAAGTTATTTTAAATGCAAAAGACAAAAAATTCTGAGGCTCTAAAACATATATAAACAGTAAACTTTTACTATTTATTACTAGAAATATTTGATACGGATAATTAATTAGTGATTCATAACATTTGATCTTTACCCAAATGTACATCCATGAAAGGTTTAGACAGTCACAGCTCTCCAAGCCAGTGTACAGGGATATATGTTCAGGCATCCATTCCATGCTTATAAGCTGAAAATGAGAACAAAAATGTATCTAGTTTAGATTTATGTGCTCACAAATGATTTCACTTTAAGTTTAGAGAGCAAGTGAAAAGCACACAAATCTGTGCTTATGGACAGATGTTTGATGTAAGGAAAATCTGAGAGTGCTGGGGGATGCTAGATTGGCGAGATCTCTGGGTTCAAACAGAATATAGATTGGTGTAGGAAAGCATTGGCCCCCAGTGCTCTGGTGCCACATGTTGCTTCCCAAATCCCCTTCTAGCGAGTGGATGCAGCCGGTGTCAAGGGGACTTCAGTACGTGACGATTGTGGTGATTGAAACAATCTGTTCCCACGGCCTGCAATGGAAGGAGGTTCCAAGGTTTGCGGGAGTGTTTGAGGTCAGGTTTCTTTGAGCCCTATTAGGAATCTGCAGGCATCCTTCTGATGAGCTGAACCCCTCATCTGGTTGACTCTTGGCCTACTTGTCTGAGTGGGTCCTTAGGAGATTCCACTGCTATCATTTGCCATCTCTCTTGAACTGACAGTGTTCCTTCAGCATTCCTTCATCTTAGAGATGAAGTCATGTAGACCCAAACCTCTCTGTCAGTGGTTGGATTATGAATCAAGTGGGTACCTTTGATGAATTTTCTAGCAATGCCATGTCATTAAGTCAAAACCATCTCTCCAAAGCTTATCATTTAGTGAGTTTATTTTATAAAACTTACTGTTTGGATGCAGGTAACCTTATATTTCACGACTGCAGTTTAAACTTTCTGCATTGCCAACACAGACTTACTTTTTTTGTGACTCACCTCTAAAAGTAGAAAAACTAAAAAAAACAAAACAACAATTACATTTATTATTCTGGCTTGCTTGACTAAAAAAAAAAAAAAAAAATTGTTAAACTGCTGTAAAAAATAAATTTTCTTCATCTTCTTTCAGCTTTGTTTTTTTCTGGATGAATAAAGAAGAAAATTTATGAGCTTTTTTTCTATTTAGGTCTACAGCTGTTATTTTCTGTATATTTTCAGTTTTAAAAAACACTTTACAATAAGGTTTCATTTGTTAGCATTAGTTAACTTGCCTTGAACAATATTTTGCAAAGAAAGTTTTATAAATTCTCAAAAAATGCACATTGTTAGTTCATGATAGTTGTTGCTGTAACTAATGTTTAAAAATGAGACATTATTATAAACTGTTACCAAAAATTTGAATTATGCACAGACACAGAATGTCTGTTCTGTATTTTGATGAATGCACAGCAAGGGTGATTGGAAGTTTTTTAACTTTAAACTGAATGCCTATAAAGTGCAACATGGGGTTCTGGAAGAAAAATCCTATTTGTTTTATTTAATTTTTTATTTAAACTACTTAAATTTTTACTCTAAATTTGCAATAAACGGTAAATATTGTTTCTACAGAAACATTATCTTTAGATCAACTATTTAAATTTTTTTTCATTTTAAATTACATTTACAAACATGTCTATTACATAAACAGCCTTGTACATTTGTTTTCGACTGATTTTAAACTTATTTTTGCTAAAGTTTGCAATTCACCTCATTGCTGGTTGCTTTTTTTTGACTACATAAATTTTTACTTTAAATTTTTGCAATAAACATTAAATATCGTTTCTATATATAAACAATCTTTAAATCAACTATTTTTTTTTTTTTTTCTGATTTTTAATCATTTTTAAAAGAATTTTTAAAAATTCTTATTGGAAACCAGAAAATACTTCCAGAACCAAAACCACTAAAAAGTGGAGGGCACTGTTGCACTCTATATAGCTATCAGTGATAGCAGTATATAGTTTTTTTTATGATTGTTGCATCATTTAAAATCTGTACCAAGCTAGAGTGTCAGTGCGCTGTACATTTGGAGTAAACCTTGATCTTGAAGCCCAGTTAAACCTTTCCGCTCTTTAGCAAACAGTGAATTTAATCTTGCTCTGTCTCTCACCCTGATCATATTTAATTCATACTTTTATTCAAGATGCTTCCCCTCTTTAATATATAATTCTATATGCCCAGAATTTTCATATACAATTATAATAGCTGAACAAAACTGCCTCGTTAAACTTCTTTCAAATGTTTTCACCTAAAATATATTACTTGCTTAAAGCACCCCTCTGCTCAAGGTTTAAGTGTCTTTTTATCACCCATATTAGAATATGGTGTTAGCGTAAGGCCTTCCTGCACTGCATCATCTGATAATCCTTAACCTGGCAGTGTCTATCTGATTTAAATTGCCATGGATAATGTGATCATCTTGTCAGGGAGAAATCAGGCATTCAGCACACTCCAGAGCAGAGGAGTAGGAGGGAGAGCGAGAGCGAGCGCGGGGGAAGGGAAAACGTCAGGCAGGTCTCAGGTGATCTCTGCAGAAGTGTTAACTCATGTAATAGAACAGGGCCTTGCTCCTTCAGCCGTAACGCAGCATACATAAATGGCCACATAAATCCTACATTCATATCAGAGTCAATGGACTCCCGTCAAAGAGGCTTGGGCAGATGCATTACATTTTCCGGCTCATTTAAACATTTTGCTCTCTTTTTTTTTTCCTTTCCGAATTAGACATGCTTTGTTGCCGAAGACACGTCCACAGAGGAGGACTAAGTGTGATGGGTCTAATTCGAGCTGTTGAGATAGGTGTGATCTTGCTGTGAAACAGTCCATCTGTCTCCTTCTGTACTCATTGATTGTTTCGGGGGCGAGGTGCTTCATTATCCATGTCCATGAGTTTAGTAGGAAAAAAAATATTAAATATGATACTTGTGCCCTCTCCTCCCCCCCAAAAAAGCTTCAGTTTAAGTCACCGTTAAATATGATTTGCCACTGCTTGCCATAAATGAAAAGCTGAGCCATAAACAGAAATCCAAACCATTATCTTCCCTCAATGACGGTTGAAGGAGGCTTCCTCATCAAAGCTTTTTAATTGGATCAAATTACAGGCAGCGAGAGCCTGAGCCCTTCTTGAGTTCATGAAGCCTAACTTTCAAATCACTTCTAATAAGACCTCCATACTTCCTGACAAAGGCAAAATGCAGTAATTTTGCCAACACTGGAACTGAAAAAAAAGGCTTCAAAGATTTGTTGTTAATTTTCACACCCAGTTTTCTCCGAGTCTGAACGTAGTTGATTGGAAGCCAATAGCTGACTGGACCCTGCAATCATTTGCTCATAAAGTTCACAGTTCCTTTATCTGTAAAACGTAATACTGCTCCGCATTAATGTAATAGTTTGAATATATTATGTTGTTTTCTCTGTATCGAGGCACTTGAGGATTCGGTTTCCTTTCCTTGCACTCAAAATCCATTGTGTGCTACTGTGAAGTTGAGATGAAACAGACGTAGCGACAGATTTTTCTTCTTCTATATTAAGCTAGCTAACCACAACGAACTAATGATTCAACTAATTTCAGATGGACAAAGTCAAGTGCTGTTCCCAGAATTTTTTTTCTAGTTCAAGAAGCCAATTCGCTTGGATATGTCACAATAGGAAAGAAAAGACCATTTCCATTTCATGCCGACTTTAAGTGGACTGGAGAAGTCTAGCATACATCACTAAAGAGAAGCCGATAAAGTTTTTTTTTTTAAGTTTTAGCCAATAAATAAATAAATAAATAAATAAAAATGAAACACATGCATGGATTAGTTTACAAAATCAATAACATGCATTTACAAAATGTACATTTTATGCTAAGTAGTACCAGGCATGGCGTAATAGAGTAAAAGATAGAGTAAAATAGAGTAAAAACAAGTTGCATTTGTTAAAATATTTGGTGTGCTTGGCCCATGTCAAGTTCTAGACTTCCACATATGGGTAACAATGGAGTATTGCTGCAGATGGTGGAGCGCTTTGTCGCTCAGAATAAAAACCACACGTGTGGTGGCATGCTGTCATTGGATCTGTGTGCTGCTTTTGTGTTGAGCAATGTTATGGGGAGTTGAAAATGAAGCCAGCATCCAAATGAGGCCAGTGCTCTGGTATCTCAGAGCTCAGTGAAGGGGACAGAGCCAGGGGTGAAGGAGATGTTCCTAAGCCGAGCGCCGCTGTGGTCATCATTCACACTTAACCTGCTGACAGTACACCATGGCAGGGCTACTTATCTCATCCTTGCCACAGAGAGAAAGCGAGCTCTGCTAATGCCCTGCACAATTATCACATGCCGAAGTATTAAGGGTGCACTTTTCTCTCCAGTCCTTTGGGTGTAATACCTGTTTAAACCAGCAGTCACGTATGTGTTTGTGCCAAAGTGCCTTAAATATGCCATCTTTTTTCTTCATTTAAAGGGTTGGTTCAGGGATAATGATAAGGACATAATCTGCCTATGCAAAAATGCAAGGAAGACCCATGCTGAGGCTGCTTCAAAAGCCTAGCCAATGGATCTGTGGAAAGGGATGGAGTCCTCCATCTGTACTGGGAAGATATATCTGGAGTGACATTAGGCCTCTCCCAGAAAACCCTGGGATGCCTTCTTAACTGAATTGCCTGGTGCTACTCAACTCACTTGACGCAGCGTGTCTTATAATGAAAGCCAAGACACTGTGCTTCCCATCTTGGGTAATGAAATTCAAAGGTTTTCTTGGTTCTGTCTGGTGCTTTTCAATGCACTCCCACGGCTTTTTCCGCATCACTCAGAGAGCATATACGTAAGCCTCTGAAATATTAATCTTTGATATATCTTTAATGATAATGATTGGATAAAGATGGCAAATGAGAACAAGACTTTTCGGACTCACTTGCAGAAGCGGTGGAGAGAGGGCAGTGCAGTCTGCCGCTGTACATCCGGTCTCTGTGGGTTCTGAAGACAATCGAGCAGAGCTGGAAGATTGGCATCATTGTGATATTAATGAAAACCCTCTCACCCATAGACAGTGAGCTGTCATCAATTATAAATCATCGGGCTCATTCAAATTGGTGGTTTGGAGAGGCGGAGTTAGGAGAAATGAAAGAGAATGCACTTAATCATTTCTTCCCCAGCCCATTACATAGCAAGAGCGCATTGCCGAAAGTTATTAGTGCACTGACACAAAGATACGCTCTGTTTATGGAAGACGAGTCACAGCGTTTTATTTCATAAAGCCCATTCTCCCAGCTGTGCCGTAGATCTGAGTGTTTCAAAATGCTCATCTAGCATGAAGGGTCATTCCAGTGATATTAGAAGAAAGCTTATTACATTCCCACTGTTTCTGAGCCATACAAATATAATTGTTAGATCAATCAAGAAGGGGAAAGTTGTGGCCCATGCATACAATTTTACAGCCTATATAGTCAGCGTGACTTGAATTCATTCTTTAATTGAAATGATTTTTTTCCCCCGGAAACATTATATTACTCTTCGAATACAATCTCTTATTCTGCTGAACAGATCAGGAGCAATTTCAGCATGTATATTTACTTTCTGTGAGGAAAAACCAACGGAGTGAAATTGGATATTTAACCTCCCTTTCTTTCAGCTGCTCAGAGGAAGCTGTCCGTGGCGTTTTCTCTCGGCCACTCAGTCATTCGATAATAGTTGATCAAACAGCAGGTTTGAAATTCAGAGACTAAAGTATACTTACAGTATTTGGTGAGAACAGATTATGTTTGCGGCTAGTGTGACCTTTAAAATCTGTTTCATTAGTGCTAACAAGACATTGGAGCAGTCAAGGTTAAGCGGGGTATCTGCTCGGCCCTTTTCCGTCACCTCTGCTCAGAATCTCAGAGTTTGTTCGAATGAACTCTTGATTCCCCACAGTCAGAATGTGACTGTGAAAATACATTCACATTCACGCCAGCCATCTCTAAGCAGAGTTTGTCAGCTTTGTTCAAAGAAAAGCTGTTATTTCGCCCAGCAAAGAGCTCCGAAACAAAAGGGGAACAGCAGGCTGGTGAGAGCTACTGGTGTTCAACCATGAAATGAATGGGCCACGTTGGGTTCTGCTGCCGAAATTCAACCTGTCAGTGTGATCCTTGATCCTTCAGTGCCATAAACGCGTGGGAGTGCCACTGTTGGCCATTCATGTGCAGTAACTGTTATCCCATTGACAAAATAAGTAGAGGCAGTTAGACACAGGAAAAAAAAACCCATAATAAACAAAAGCATGGTCTGTAATTTCTGTAAAATAGAAGAGGGAACAATACACGTAATGCACACCATTATACACGGCAAATGAACTCATGCTGAGCATGCTCTTTTAAAAGTTATGCATCAATTAAGAACAAATAAAACAGAAAATTCTGCAAAAAAGGAAAGAATCCCAATAATTAGTGTTTTTAACAACTGTTATTCTTCTCCCCGAACAAAACCTCTGCAATACAAATATAGAGCTCTGGTAAGCTTTTTATTGTGTTGCAGTTAAAAGAGAAGCAGGCGAAATTCAAATGAACTCTTTAGGGGATGCGGGGCTGTGTATTGAGACTGTATTCGGCAGCTTTGAAGTTGCAAAGCAACGCTCACATGTTTATTGTTGACACTCACCGCAAAGCAGTTCTGTGCAGTAGCTACAGGTCATGCGTCTACCCAAACAACAAGCATGAATAATAACGCAGAGCACCATCTGGGGCACTTCAAAGCATGCTTTTCAGATAGACGTTAACAATGGAGGTGTTTTGGGGTCACCTGTTGACGTTTTGACTCTGTCAATTAACTGCTGTCTATCCAGCGGTGGAATTGTGCTTTTGATTGAAGGAAACCTGCGTCCCTGTATTGCTACAAGTGTGTGGAGGCACCGATGTGTCATCTTAGTGTGATTTGCACCAGAGGAGTTATTCTGTTATCCTGCGACGCTCTTTGTATGCTGCAGACGAGTATTGCTTTGCGCCCTCGGAGGAATGAGAGGACATAGGGTGGCTTGCATTAGTATGATCTAGGAACTGACACATTCTGTTCTCACCTGCATGACTCTACCTGGGGGCCGACGCTCTCCTAGAGGCGAGTGTGTGACTGGAAAGCTCTCCAGTTGAAGTCGCCCCGTCTTGTGAAAACACAAAGTATCCCTGAAAAACCACCTTGCTTGCTGCTGCTTCAGGGAAAGGAAGACTTTGGAGGTGGCTGTTGTTACAAGTGCAGACAAGTGCTGCCTTTCTGAGTTATGGTGTCCTTGAGAGCAAGGTTTGTTCTGCTGCCTTTATTGGCATGAAGAGAGAATATAGAAATATGGAAAAGAATAAGTAAGTTTTAAAGTCAGAAATATGGTTCTGAATCTTCAGTATAATGCAGTATACATACATACACACATATACACAGAGCTGGGTAGATTACTTATGAATTGTAATCAGTTACTGATTACAGATTACATGACAAAATTTGTAGTCAGTAATATAATCTCTTAGATTACACATTTTTGGTAACGTAATCTGATTACTTTTGGATTACATTAAGATTACATTTGTGCTAACCCTTATTTGATATCACATATATTGAATTAGTCTAATCTTGTACTATTTTGACATATACAAAGAAAAAACATATTCGACAAAATATATTTAATTCACCAACAAGAGCCACAATAGCTTCTTTTTCAAGTCCAATGTATGGACAGTTAATACTTACAAAATACTAACACTAATGTACCTTGCTGTTAGTGTTTGCTAGTAACACTAAATAAAACGAAATCACATCTAATGATTTTAAAGTATATTTACTTATAATTAAGTAAATTTAGAAAATAGCTACATTACAAAAACCAATATTGAAAAACATAAAATTCGCAGCAATATCACTGCCAGGTCAAATATTTAATCTAATAAAACACTAGAAGTGTATATAAATGTATCAGTGAAAAACATAAAAAATAGCTACATTGCAAACATGACAATTCACACAGCAATGAAATTTCTATCAATCTCCAAACATTTTAAGTGCATAGTAACAATGAGGAAAAGACAAACAATATTACAAAAATGAATATTAAAGAACATGAAACTCACAATAACATTGCTAATATATATATATATATATAGACATATATATATATATATATATATATATATATATAGGCTATGTTTCCCCTCCATTTTCCATTATCTTGTTGCTGATTTCTTCTGAGCGCGATTCTGACACCCCTCCCCCTCTCCGCCGGAAAAACTGGAAGAATCACGAACGTATATATGTGGCAGGTTAAAAAGGAAAAAATATACACGTTTAAAAAAAAAGGAAATTTAGGAGAATCAATGAATTGTGAACAACTTATTACCACTGTGTAAATAAAATGTAATCATGTAATCCATAAAAAAGTAACTGTAGTCTGATTACAAGTATTTTAAAAAGTAGTTTACTCTAATTACAAGTACTTGAGTTTTGGAATCTGATTACGTAATCCAGATTACATGTAATCCGTATCCGTTACTACCTAGCTCTGCATATATATATATATATATATATATATATATATTTACTGTAGCAAAATGTTGTGTGAGAACAGTGATGGGGATGCATTACAATATCCTGTAACCCATTATAAATGGTAATTGATAATGCATTTGTTTAATGTAAAGTTATCTCTGTGTGAGTGTGTGTTTCCTAATGCCACTAGTATTTTTCTTGTTTTAAGCATGAACCTCAGTAGACTTTGCTATATTTATGCTTAAAGCCAGAAAAAAGCTAATAGTGTTAGAAAAATGCATTTTCTGACTTTTTCATGTGGCATTAGAATGTTTATTCAAGAATCACAAACCCCAACGTTCCAAGTTTGACAAAAATAGACTTAAACAACAAAATTAGCTTATCCATTTTCCTCTGAAGTGCTCCGATTTATTTCCATCACCAGCAGTATCCTGTAACTTGTTATAAATAGTAACTATAATTATATTACATAATTTTATAGAAAATATATTTTTTACTTTTTCCTTACTTATCTTAGTTAGCCTTATTTTCCAGTAAAAAAAATCTAAACAATTAAATAAACGAGACACATTTATTTGAGCAACATTTCATGAAACATTTCATGAAATAAGACTTGCAGATAATGTAAATAAGTTTTACTTTCCTTTCTTTTCCTTTTCCCTTTCCTTTCCTTTCCTTTCCTTTCCTTTCCTTTCCTTTCCTTTCCTTTCCTTTCCTTTCCTTTCCTTTCCTTTCCTTTCCTTTCCTTTCCTTTCCTTTCCTTTCTTGAGTCTAGTCTAGTCTTCTCATTTAAAGCATAAACATCACTAGAAAAACAATGCTTTTCCTGCCTTTCATGTGGAGAACCCCCCAGCAGAAATGGGGACAGACACAACAACATACTATATAACTATATTTTCCATAATGCACACTGGGGAACAGCAAGTGCACTATTCTGGAACAGACGTGGCAAAAACAAAAACATCAAAGTAGTTTTATGGTCAATGAATGTCAAACATTTTCAGTTTCAGGTCACGCTACTGAACACGACTTGACCTTTTCTATCTAGTTTTCTTCACATCAACCGTTTATTGCTGGATTTATTTAAAGTGCCCGTTTTTTCCAGGATGAAAAGGGTCAGATGAAAAAAAAAAAATCAGAGTGTGCCATTATGCAGAAGGGGATTTGGTCCATGCCTTGGCTGTGCTTGCAGAGGACAGACTAGTGTTGAAGCAAAACTGCTGTCGGGAGAGAATAATGCAAACTTAATTACCGCCAGCTAATAACTTTGGGCAATCAAAACCTACTCAGCTCTGAGACTCCATCTAATTGTCATGACAACTAAAACCTTTTGTCTTCCATTTAGTCTGAGGCTAAGCAGGACCTCCAGCCCTGTAAATTTCTCCTAACTGGTGTGACTCGTGTGATAAGAGTGGCTGTGATGACTGTGGCTCAGTGGCTTTATTCTGCTGCCTGTCTGTTCAGAATGACTAATTGCGGTGGAATGTGAACACGCTGGAGATGAAATGTGTATAGCTAATCCAATCATTTCCAGTAAAGCTGCAGGAAAATGAGGACTGAAGCGACACTCGGGCACCGGAAAAAGAATGCGCGCGTGTGTCTTGGATCATTTCTTATAGAAAAACCCATTTTTTATCATTAGACTTACCTACTCATTTGCAAGGCATTAGTCTGATCTTTAAATGCTCAGCTGGTATGACTCATCGTGTACTGCAGACGTTTAACGATGCTGTTGCTGGACCCACAGACGTTACATCACTGGGCATTTATGGGCCGCTGATCAACTTCCTGCTCTCTCTCTCTTTTTTTTTTTTTACTTTGAGATTTAGTGTATTTGAGAAATACTTCTCTATACCTCTCACTCTATGGGTCAAGCTTTGGCAGTCAGTCTTTACTGGTAAATGGCAGAACTACATTATATGGGAGAAAAGCAGCTTTCTCAGTTGACATTGGAATTAGCTGTGGATTTTAAATAAATTGAATTACTCTTGTTTTTAACCCTGTAAAGTTTGACATATGGAATAATAGTCAAAATGCTTGATCATAAAATATATAATTCAATGTAATATAGTGATTATTGAGAGATGAACAAATAAACATGCCTCAAAAGCCTGCTGTGTCATATATTTGATACATTTTAACATGATTATCCAACATTTTTTTTTTGCATGTCAATTGTGATACAGTAGACTATATAGGGTTAAATTACTCATTTTAATACAGTATATTATAGATTTTTAATAGTAACAATTTTTGGAGGCTCTTAAAAGTGTGAAATGTTCTAATCTAATCTATTTAGGGCTGCCCTCGACTAAAGATTTTTCTGGTCGACCAGTAGTCGTTCATGTTAAGCGGTTAGTCGACTAATCACACGTTTATATTAACAAACCATAAATCATAGTAGCCTAATGAGCGTTCAATTGTAGTGTATGAATAAGGTTTGCCAAACAGCGCACTGGCAGAAGTAATGATTATGAATGCATCAGGAAAAAAAGCAAGGAGATTTCCTTAACATTTTAATAATTCGTTGATAAACCAGTGTTTGCTGTATTTTCAACAACAGACAATAACCTAAGATCACCCCACTATATTAACCTATATTAATATTTCATACAGATCACATAACCTGAGAATAGTTGTTTTCTATCGGAATTGGTTTGTTTAAAAGACATTTCACATTCAATAGATAGGCCCATATTTCTTATCCCTGAGGCAAGTTTACACTGAGTTTCATTTTATTATTTGACTTGATCAAGTTCAAAGACCGTGATGAGATGGCAGAACGTGCTCGCGTTCTGTTTGCTTTCATTAATTTACAAAATAACAAAGTTTTTTTTGTTATTGTGACTGCACACAAATAAAAGAAGAGTTTTTAAAGCTTACAAAGAAGTATAACTCCTATTTGTATGACCACAAAAAATGTTAGGCTCAAGTGATCAAACCGGCGCGCGCTTCCTCATTCCGCACATACACTAAAATAGTGCACATTTTTATAGGTTAACGTTTGAGCGAGCAGCCATGTGAAGTTGCTACTACTAATCATAATCCATATGAGGTCGATGAATGATAAGCGAGCATTTGGATGTCCTGGCCGATGTACTGTATATAACCGCATAGAGCAGTTGTTAATGATCTTTCAATGCAGAATGCATGACTTCGCCACTTCCTGTGGATTTTTTTTTTTTTTTCTGTGATTTAGCAACTAAAAAAATGTGGTCGACTAAGCCTTTTCTCTTTGACTAATGATTAGTTGACTATTATTATTAGGGGGCAGCCCTAAATCTAATGTAATGTAATGTAATGTAATGTAATATAATATAATATAATATAATATAATATAATATAATATAATATAATATAAAGTAAGGAATAATTGATGATGGTCTGTTGAATTATTAGAAAATAATTCAACCTCCGGTGTGCTTTACTTTCTAATAATTCAATTGACCGGAGTCAATTATTCCGCGTTATACTATGGTTACCACACCTCAAGACATTGTTCAGATGTTGTAAAGACATTCATCAGGCTTTTATCCTTAAAACACTCTTGTGAATAGAATGAATTTCTTACACATCTCATCCAGTGCCTTTGTTTGCTAATTCCAGGCAGTAAGGACTGTTGAAATAACTGAAATAATTTGGCAAAGTGATATGGACATGTAATGCGGTCAATATCTGCCTGGAACTATAAATTTCCCGTTTCCTGCCTTTGACATCAGAGATCAGTATGATCACTAGTGAAGGGTTTGTGGCTCCAAAGCGATTTGTCTGTCATTCTTATCAAGCATATTTTCACAAATGTAACCTTTCTTTATATTTTCATGTTTAGGCTAAAAGGGGTTCACGTCTTGGAGAACGACAGATGTTCGGACCCAATCAATGAATCATCCGCTGTTGGAAGCATCTGTTGAAGGTGTGGAATTCTACATGGACATTTTGCCATTGCAGACATGTCAGACTCTACCTAGAAAAAAGTTCAAAGCATTTGGCAGTTTTTGAAAGCTTTGAGACATGAGGCTCTAAAGACAAAAGGGGATCAAAAACCACTTTAAAAAATGATGTCAGGTAAAAAATCAATACTTAGTGCAAAGAAACACAACATTGCTACATAGCAAAGCGAATGACTGCATAACCCTTTATTCACTTCAAACCAATAAAAAGTGACGCAATATCATCATATTAACCGTGACCATATGTTTAGAAGGACATTCCCAATTTGAGGCATAAGGCAAAATGTATTGCCAATTTATTTACAAAAGAAAATATTTCATTTGCCCTGGAAAATATTATATATGATCGTCTGTGCTCATTTTACATTCTAATAAAGCTTAATCATGGCAGATTAGATGTGGTGTAGTTGCAAATTAAATTTGTTCTCATCAACATTCATATCTGTGATAATATAATCAGCTGAATTAGATATTACTGTGAATACTCATTAATGCTTTATAATAAGGTGGGCTGGTTTGATGTTTCTTTACAATCAGAGTCTGTAATTACTGGCAGTGATAATACTAGTAGAAATGCCTCAGACATCCGTGTACTAATATCTCTGTTGTTGTTTTTCTTTGATTGTGCAATATCAAACAGGAACATATACTTCTTGCCTCTGTTTTCTTGGGTCCAAATCACTCTGTATCCAAAATTACAGCTTGTGCTTTTAACTATCATTATATGTCCTACATGCACAGTATGTGGACAAAAGTCTCCTCAGTATTGAAACTTTTCAGGTTTTAACTTCTACTTTTGATAAAGATATAACCAATTTATTTTTAATACTCTATATTACAGTACACTGCCTCCAGGACATTGAAGAAAAACATGAAAAGACAGTGATATGATCTCTGTAGTTAAAATCGGTTTGTATCAAAGGTGGGTTTAACTAATTTACTGTAGTGGGCTAATGGGAAAAAATAAGTTGATATTTGTTGTTGATGTTCGCCAACAAAATGAACATGTTGTATCATTTACTGAACCTTAATGTTGTTCCACAGTGTTCAGATGTTGCAATGTCTTTCTGATTTGTGAACAAAATCATCTTTTGAGTAAGAATTTTTTTTTTTTTTTTTTTTTTTTTTTTAGTGATTGATCCAGATTAGAAAACAGAATGATTCATTCACAAATCAGACTGATTCAACTAATAAGTTTGGCTCAAGGCCCACTTGAGGGATTGATTATGAGTAAATAATGTCTTTGTAACATGATTTCAGCCATACAAGGCTGTACACCAGGAATGCATTGCATGATTCATACGGACTAATTTTAATGCTTTTGTATCTGCATGGAAAAGAGCAGCCGGCACATTATTAAAAATTTCTCCTTTTGTGTTCCACGGAATAAACTGTCATATGGGTTTGGAACAACATAGACATTTTTCCCCCGTGTGAACTATTCCCATAACCTCGCAACCTGACCTCATCTAAAGTCATTATATCTTCAGCCGAGTTTGTTGATGCACTGAGCACTAGATGCACATCCCATTATCAGCCATACCATCACCCTACAGGACGATCCCTTTATTGATAAAGAAAGCTACACTCAGTATTTCATCAGCACAACCTCCATCACTGAACTCCATTTAGGTGCGGTGTGAGATGATTGGGTCGCCCTGACGGGAGGTCACTGCTCTCTGTATAACTGCACTACGGAGAACTTACACAGTGGGGGGAAAAAATATATAGTGGCGCCATTTATTTGCCATCCCCAGAAAAGGGCACCAGCGATCTGTGAAATCACTTTGTTCGTTTGAGATGGTTGCACATTCTGTCCATTTAGGTCTGATAATGACTTAGATTATATGCCTCCCTCTCTGCCTGCCTCTTTTTGGCATCTGCAGTTATTCAGACTGGAGCATCTCCACACCCTCCCATCTACATTTAATTCAGCTCCTGCCAAAAACCCTAACAGCCTCTGCCCCATACTAATCAAGAGAATGCATTCAAGATGGAAGTCAAGTCATTCATTTGGTTACGGAAGCAGCCGTTTGCTTTCCGTGATCCATATGGTAATCTACCTGTCGAGATGTCGTTCCTTTGATTTGCATTTGATCTCCGTTTTAACATGGATGTTGTTGTCTGCCTCTGTGCTTTGTGGGAAGTCTCAGATTCTGTGGTATGCTTCTCATTCGTGTCTAACGAGGGATTCCTAAGGCTTGAATAAATATCGCTGTGCTATCACCAAAATAACTACCATCGCTCACTCTTGTATTCCCTTCAGATGGTAAACACCGTATGCTTAACAGTGCCAGTGTCATTTCACGCTGCACCTCGAGGTAAAAACAACAACAGCTCTATAAGGAGATGTTTTTAGGTTTCTCTGTATAAAATGTCATTTGGAGTGTTGGTCCTTTTTTTTTTGAGTGACTTTTGCAAGCAGTTGTAGTATTAAAGGGATATTCCACCCAAAAATAAAACCATTGAATTTTATTACGTAGGTAGTTTTCATTACATATTATAATGTATTAAATGCATTATCGATGCAATTCATAGATGCAATGACTTGAATATACATACAGTATAACACAAACATGTGTTAAGGTATGAATTAAGGTAATATAACCGTCCTTAAATCATAATGAATAAAGAAGTTTTATTAAATGTGTGAAATTCCTGAAAATTGGCATAATATATTATTATTACTTATTGAAAAAAATAAAATAAATAAACAAAACTTCTTCATTGCTTATTAATGTTTCAAAAACGTAATACTGCCAGTGAAAAGCCATCATATACAAGCTGCTTTTTAAAATAATATTAAAATATATTTTTTGTATTCATTTTGTTTTTTTTATTTAATTTATGCACATAACAAAATAAAATTTTTTTTTTTTTTTTTAAAGTGATTGCCACTTTTGCATAAAAAATAAATAGGTCTTTCAAAACCAAGCAAATTAGTATGAACACATACAGTACACAAATTTAGCACTTTTTTGAGATTTTCCTGTCATGATAGGGCTAATCTTATATTTAAATCATCCACAGTATTAAAGTTTTAACTCAACTGATCTAAAAGTCAGCATGAAATTAAAATTCAACCTTTTCTATTTACAAAATCAGTTAATCTGCTTAAATCCACCCCTGCAAGCGTATGTTCGTCTGCCTCCATTATTTAGTTCAGTGCTCACATTGCAAAATCCAATCAACAACGGAAGCACAGAACAAAGTCCCACCCCACATTTCTTGTTTTTCAATAATATATTACACTCAGATTGTTCATCACAATACAGAAGAAAAAAATGTGTCGATACTTACCCGTTACATCACAACTTTTTGTAAAACAATAAACTGAGCACCCCTA
The DNA here is from genome assembly GCF_018340385.1 of Cyprinus carpio. Lineage (NCBI taxonomy): Eukaryota > Metazoa > Chordata > Actinopteri > Cypriniformes > Cyprinidae > Cyprinus > Cyprinus carpio. Next base: position 18,408,291 of record NC_056599.1, on the reverse strand, counting down.
CATAGTACACACTTTTATAAGGCATTAATAATGTGCAAGATGTAACATAGTCATGTGTCTTGATAAGAGATCAATGGAATTTCATTATTTGCTCAATATCAGCAAGTCATTGTTTGCTGTGATTATAGTAATATTAAAAATCATCTCAGCTGAGCTTTAATTGCCTTTTTATAAGGTCTACCAGTTTGATTACCAGGCTGCTGAATGAGGTGTAAAATATGAATGAAGTGTCAGTGTGCCTTCAGTGGGTGTGCTGAAGCTGAGGTGCAACTGACTGTAATATGAGACATCCTTGCAAAAAGATTAATCTGGGTTTCCATAGCTCAGAGTCAGACTTTGGACATGGTTATTTCAGACTATATGTTTTGAAATGATTTTAAGAGATTACCAATGTTTGTGGAGTGCTGCATGCAGATGCTTATATGAATTGAGGACACCACATTTCAGGCTTCAGCACGCCAAACTGTTTATTATTCCACCAATAAATATGAAATGTTTCTCTTTATTTCTGCCCGTCCACCTGTTCCTGCTTTGGATTGTTTGTGGCAGGAAATAACTTAAGATTGATGGTCCATGTACTGTACAGTAGTAGCTTTTACATCAAATGATGGTAATTTGTAGGGCTGGGTCACATGGATTACTATGCTTAAACAAGTTCCTATTCTACCTAAAGTGCTTCTGGGTAGACTCCTGGACAGCTGTAAAATTTTGCAACAACACAGGACCAGGGATAGGCTGATACTTTGAAATCTTGTAAAAACTTTAAGACATTACTCTGTTGGGTTTTAAAGTGGCATTCCTTAAGGGTCTGTGCTCGGCTAAGCCCCTGCTTCTGTGTACTCACACAGAGAAATAATGAAGTCAAAAAATGGTCAAGAGGGCCTTCAACAAGCAGCCCTACTCTCAGGGTTGAGTATCTGACACTGCTTTGAACCTACATGGAATATTAAAGCATGCATCTGGAACTGACAAATACACATTTGAATTCCACACTTGGATAACAACTTCAGCTCACAATGAGGGGATTTTTCCTGCTCCCTCTCTGTTCTCTTTGGCAAAAGCTGAGACGAACCCAATTAACCCGAGTTAGAGATAGAGCAATACTACCAGCAATGTCCTTATCCAACACTCAGGAGATCAGTCTTTACTATTAGACTGAATACACTAGGATGCCTCACGCTTTCCTAATTGAAACCTTTGGGACTGGCTTTTTAAGTCTTGAGAAAACCATGTATGACTGTGAGCATTGAGCATGTACAATCAAAGGTCTCCTTCTACTTGAAACACACAAGCAAAAAGGGGCTTTTTCTCTTGTTATGAGAAGGGCAAGTTACGTCAAGAGCCAAACAACATGTTTAGCACCCCTTTATTATCTCAGCTGCTTTTATTTTTGATGTAGATTTTAAAGTACCTGCAACACGTTGTTTTTAGCTTGTATTATTTAATGTGGTTTGCGTTAGTTTGTGTAGTTTTGTATACGATTTTAAAGGACACACAAGCTAATAGTTATTAATAGTACTAATTATTTATTAATAATTAGTATAATTGTTCCCCAAAATAATAATTGAAAAGGGAAATGGGGGTAGTGACAGTAAACACTTTTAACTTATTACAAAAATGCACATTTCAAATAAATGTTCTTTTAAACTTTCCTATTCGTCAAAGAAAATTGGGGGGGGGGGGGTGGTCAATAGTTTACACAAAAATTCTAAGCAGCAAAATGCAATGTTAAAATTTGAATTAAAACTATAGAATATTAACTATAATACTCTTGCCTTTCAAGGAACCGCATCCCACACTTTTGATCTGTACACCCATGGCTATAAAACTTCTGCTGTATATTTAAATGAGAAACAGGTGTGTTTAAGGTGCAGGTGTTTTTGATCTGTACACCCATGGCTATAAAACGTCTGCTGTATTATATATTAAAATGAGAAACAGGTGAGTTTAAGGTGCAGGTGTTTCTTTGTTCCAAGAGAAAGAATGCGAGATGATGCCTTGGAGTGTAGGTTTGGTTTTGAAAGTCAGAAGAGACATATTGTAAGGAGGCAGAAGACAACCCTAAGATTATAATTTTTAGTAATTAAATCAGTGAGTCACAGGACCTTGATGATCATATGCAAAATGTTGGTGTTAAGAAAATGTCATTGTGTGGAAGGCTGGTAATATAGACAAAATCACAAGTCTCATTTTATATGCCATTTTCTACCCTATCATATTAAATATTACTTTTTTTTCAGTCATGGCGAACTGCTCGAGCTCACTGAAAGCCTTCCAAAAAGGAGTTTTTCCTGCGATGCCATTAAAAGAACCATTTTGGGTTCCTTAAAGAACCTTTGAGTGAAGACATCTTAAAAGTGTGTGTTAAGAACCTTTTAATAATCTAAATAACTGTTATCCACTGTAAAGAACCATTTGTGCTATGAAAAAGGTTCTATGGATATTAAATATTCCTAATGGAGCCCAGCAGGCACACAACATCATAATACATTGATATTTGGTTAAATTTCGGGTTGAAACATCAGGTGACCAAAATTCAGAGTCGATTCAACGTCTAATGTCAATGTTAATTTGATGTCCAATACCAACGTCAGTTGACGTTGATATTTGTTTGTTTTTAGTTCGTGCAACCAAAACCCAATGTTAAGTCAAGGTCAAGTTGGCGTCAAATACTGATGTCAACCTGATTTTCATTCTCAACCAAAATGCAACGTCTGTCCGACGTCATATCCAACATCCACCTGAGGTTATATTGATGTCCTATGCCTGCTGGGGAACAATCAACGCCCATGAAGAAATTTAGTTTATCAGGCTATTGTGGCACACTCTCTTTGGACCTCAGTTTAGATACCGTATTGAACTGAACACAAATAAAAATAATGCTGTGAGGGTTGGACTTACATCTTTACAATGGCATGCACTGTATAAAGGTCCTAGATAGGGTGACCATATGGGCCATTTTTATGGGACGCACCCTTGCCATGGTTTCTGTATTGCATAAAATATCCAGGTTTTGGCTGTAAGTACTGTGCAGATCAGTCGTTATATAACATTATTTCACGACAGCTATAGAGAGCAGAGCAGACGGATCTTTATGCTTTCAAATCGATTTTGAGGGTACTTTGGTGTCATACAACGATCGGTGCGCAGTTTCAAGTCGAATGAACGAATACGTGTGCGTATTTGCATCGCTTTGATCATTCTCACCTTCTCACATGTGGCACGCAACGCGCCCCGATTGGTCGATTATGTATGCATGTTATTGGTCAAACTACTTTGGATGTTTTAGGCAATATAAAAATCATGGCCAGGACGTGTCCCGTATAAATGGCACATATGGCCACCCTAGTCCTAGATCATGTAATTTTCACAACTTTTAAAAGTGTCTTATGGAGTTTTTGACTACTAAAAGTTTTTTTTTTTTACAGTGCACTTTCACTCCTCTGAAAAATTAAATCTTGCCTCCTGACTAAGGTTTTGTTTGGGCCATTTTCGATTTTCTGAAGTTGGCCGAGTTCCTACCATCCCTATGATTATGCCCATAGCAGTAAAATGAGGGGCTAGCAAATTTTGGGAAGTCTGGCTGGATCGATGGCCCAACTAATTAAGAACGCAGCACACTTTAAGGAAAGACCCCCACAAATCCATTAAAGCACTGTGGGATTAAGAGAAAGAACATTTGTCAAATTAAGTGCAACCTGTGCTATTGATTCCTACTAACCAAGGTAAATGAAAGGGAATTAATTAAAGCGGATTAACGGATAAATGAGGGCACGGCAGAGGCATTTCCTTAGGCGCTTTTAATGACCCACAGGGCAGATAAAAGGACTCTTGGTACACTTTATTTGTGTCTGCTGGATAATACCCCATAGCAAGTGTTTCATTATTGTCATGTATGACGGGCCGATGAAAAGTTGGCATGAAAAGAATAGCGAGTGGAGAGCAATGACTGCATTTTTAAATTCAGGTCAAGTGTTTTAGGTGAGAAGAGTTGCGGTCGGTGCAGCAGTAATTGCACTTCTCTGGGGCTGGGGTCATTTGTCCGCTGACAGTGGATTACTGGTCTTACTGTTTGTGATTAAGCCTACAAAAAGCCGTGCGATTTCTTCATGGGGCTCCAGGCTCCAGCCTCCTGAGAGGAAACAGCTGTTCAGTCCTTCTGTCTTCAGGACGAGGATGAATCATTGTATCCCTTAGCAAGTTTCCTTTGTCACTTTAGCTACCACAAATGATTTTTTTTTTTTTTTTTTTTTTTTTTAAACACAGCTACTCCAGAGTCCATGTGTTCAGGTGTTGACTGTCAGTGTCAGTGTCAGTCAGAGCATACGCATGACTTCTAATTACAGGTACGGGAGAGTGTACATTACTAATCGACTGTGATCAGGATGCTTTGGATCCAAATCAAGGAAATACCAAGACATTGATCACAGTGAACAGTTTGAAATTGGATCCATAAAAAAATGTGAGAGGGCACTGACAATCCCCCCCCCCCCCCCAATAATTTTAACACGCATATCAACGATTAATCCAAGGATTAGAAGTTTTGTCCTGAAAAAGCAACTTCGCAAAAACATTTATGAATAAAAAAAAATAATAAAAAAATAAAGAGGTAAAAGCTTACAAAGCTTTCTGGGCCAATAAAAGATTTTTATCAAGAACTTCATGTTTATTTATTTCCCTACATTAAATTATTTTGAATATTAAACCTTTGTCAGGCTATATTTTTACATATGGGAATTTTTTAAAGAATATTAAAGAAAATGTGAAGTTTTGCAAAGTGAGCATTTTGAATAGGACAATGCATAGTTAATTGTTAATATATTTACTTTGTGTTGCCCTGAACTAAACTGCTATTCAAAAGTTTGGGGTCGGCAAGAATATATTTATTTTTTTAATTAATACCTTTATTTAACACATTAAAATGATCAAAAATGTCAGTAAAGGCTTCTACATAGCTACAAAAAAAAAAAAAAAAAAAAAAAAAAAAAAAATTCCTTTCTCACTTTTTCTATTCATATGAATCCTGAAAATCCTGACATGTTTCTTGAGCATTTTTTCAATTCATAATTTCTGAAGGATCATGTGACACTGAAGACTGGAGTAATGATGCTGAAAATTCAGCTTTGCATCACAGGAACAAATTGAATTTTAACATATATTAAAATAGAACACAATTATTTTAAATTGTACTAATATTTAATAATATTACTGATTAACTGTATTTTGATCAAATAAATGCAGCCTCTCTGAACATAAGAGACTGTATATAAGTATATCTGTATTTTATCTCATTTATTTTTGACTAAAGTATAACTTCAGTAAACAGTGGCATGGCTTACCCCACTCTCCACTGCTGTCAAAACTGTGAATAACTGTTCAGCTTAAGGTCTACAACAGGGTGTAACATTCACTGGTGGCAGTCCGAAATGGGAGTACCAGCAATGTTTTATTACTATACAGGTTCACTCCCTTTTCAGTACAGCACGTGCTACTTAAATGTGCACTAGAGAGACAACACAATGACCCAATAAAGCTTTCAGTAGCAGAAACACTAGTGCAACTCCTTGAAAAACAATATCTAAACTCCTTTTTTAAAGCAACTGAAGTGCCTACAAATCATTTCCCAATGTGTGGAGCAAAAAAATCAATGAAGAGTTCTGCAAATTGAGTTTGCAGTCTGCTTGACAAACTTCATGCTCAGGATCCATTGGAGCAAAAAATCTAAATCAAGTTGTCAACAGGCGTTCTATCATGGCGGAAAGCAGATTTGAGAGCATTTTTAAAATTCCCAGTAATCGCTCCTAACGCACACCAGACATGAAGAAGAAGGTATGGACATGAACTTAAAATCTTCTCCCAGGATATGGTCCATATTCCACTTTATAGTGCCAGATGCATCAAAACATCCCAGAGAGACAGAGTTTTTCTCCTTCATAAATACCATTTTTATTGCACGTTGACAGAAAGCTATCGGCCTGCTGAGGGAAAACACAGCCTGTTGTATTGGCTGTCATCTGAGATCTCGAAATTAAACTCAGAGGAGTGCGAGTGCAAAAAAATATGGTTTTATAGGGAATTAAGCAGCCTGAGAGAGTCTGTGCAGATTAACTGTCTTATTTGGCAGCAAGAAACATGGTTCCTGGGCATTCCCCCCTTTTCAATTTGTCAACCCCAATGCAGGATGTTCCTCCAGAGCTTGTTGTATCTCCATAAATTTGCAACTCATTTGCACTTGCCGATTTTGACAGAGAACCCTGGACAGCGGCACTTAAACCGGTCATTATTTATTTGATCTCATTTGGTGTGATTTAAGACCGGACCTGGCCGGTAATTAAGCTGTGTCAGCGTGGAGACGTGTACCCAGTATGGGTGCTTATTGATTTACAGTAGATTACCATCTTTAGGGGAGGAGCGGAGGAGAGGCATGATTCACTTGCACATTCTTTTTCAGCTCAGGCTATAGCGATGGCTGACCCTTTCTTTTTGTCAGACACTCTTTATTGCTACAAGCGACTGATGCGTTCACGGTGCTGTCCACGTATCGGTGTGTTGCAGTGTTCTATTTGCATAACTCATTTCCAGGAATGCGGGTGTCTGTTGCTGTGCTTGACAAAAAGGCAATATGAAAGAAGGGCGGCCACTACCTGACAAAATATTAATAAAGTAGACGAGGCGAACTACTCTGTGGCAGAAGTCAAGTGTCATTTAACGATGAACAATGACATATTCTCTGACTTGCTGCTCCAAAGGGAATAACAAAACGTTACTGAATGTACTCCTGAGCACGAGGATGGGGAAGGTGAAGGGAAGAGAACTCATGCGATGAGAGTCAAAAATGACATGGCGCTCTTGTCTGTCTGTCTGCAAGCTGCTTTTTTTTTGCTCTGCAAGTCAGTCAGGCCTTATGTATACTGAACCTTAAAACAGTTCTCACAAAAAAGTTTTATTACAAATTTGTAGTCCATTGCTAATTCAAACTAACATGACAGTAATTGTAGTTAGTAACGTAATCCAATACATTACACATTTTAGGTAATATAATCAGATTACAGTTTGATTACTTTTGACCAAACACATTTATTACATAGATTTAAATAGGCTAATCCTGTAACATACTTATAGAAAAATATTGATATAAAGATATAAAAAATATTCCATTCATTGTTATTAATAAAATAAAGTGCATTAAACATTACATTATGTCAAGATTTCCCAAACTGGGGTTCATAAAGGAACTGCAGGGGGATTGTGAGTTTAATGAAAAGTTAATAACTAATTAAATCATAAAACTGTAAAATTAAACAAAATAATTTTAAAATAACAAATCAAGATAAAACACTTACTAATATAATTTTTTTTTGTACCTGTGTGTCATGTGACCATTAATCATGCGAATGCAAAATGTTTTTGTGAAATATGTGAAAACTATATTTTTAGGTGTATTATACATGGTTAAATTATATATAGAAATAATACTAATAATAATACTAATACTAATACTACTACTACTACTACTACTACTACTACTACTGATAATAATAATAATAAAAAATAAAATCTTACTGACCCCAAACTTTTGAACAGTAGTACATCTGAATGGACATTAATGGACAAAGATATTTACAGCCTGATGGTGTAGTTACAGCATCTTTCAGCAGGGGCTAACTAGCCAAACCTTGAACCTTTGCTGGACTAACTGATGATCTGATCTGGCTGTTTAGAAGTTAGTGTAGCTCGATTTAATAATATGTGAAGAGACATTGCCATGAAGTTAAAATAGGAAGACAAAACTGACTAACACAAGCTATGTGGTTTTTAGCATTACCTCCATAATTATTACCATAATTATTACCCAGTTGTTGTTGTGAAAATAATGGTTTGCGATACAGAGCAGCCATTTTTTAATGCTCTGCGTTAGTGCATCTGTTTATCTTCTCAGTCATGCTATTTGTAGCTTTCACTGAGTTAATAGTGTTGGCCGCCAACGCCCATGCACCACACAAAGACGTCAATACATCAATACATGGAAAATCTGCTGAAAAAGTTCACGGATGCAGTCGTTTCTCTCTTTGTGCCCATCTCTGCCTCCTCCGAGGTGTTTTGCACAGAGTCCAACCCCTGCTCCCTCTGCTCCAACGCCTGCCAAAACACTGTTTGTACCAAGTTTCATGCTTATGGTCTGCTGCTCACCGCCTGCTGCAGCTTGCTCTAGGGTGGTGCATTCTTTTTATGTGTTTAATATCTGTCCCCTCCATCCCTGTTAATGTGGTTGCAGTCCAAGACATTTTTATTTTCTGGGAGTGAGTCTCGGAGACGTAGTGGCAGTGCCTGGAGGGAGGGGGTGGCCTCGGTTCTCCAGAGGCCCGTTGATGATGTTTGTGTTGTCTTGTCGGTTGCTGTCTCTTCCTTTCCCCTCAAGCTGTACAATGTAAGAATACAGCTTTTATCTGAGTTATTTGAGCAAAAACATGTCGCAAATCACACGTGCAAATGTACATCGTAACACGTATGATTAACTGGCCTTCCGTATGGCCTCATTTTACAGCCAATAAAACCTCAGACTGAGTTACTGGTTTGGGATTCCCATTGGTTACGTGCTGGATATTACTTTGTGGGATTTGTTTTGCATCTAGGTTTGGTAGAAGAATTTAATGTAATTCCATCCGTAGCTGCACTATTTATTTGTTTATTTAAAAAACAGTGCTTTGCATTTGGTTAACTATGTTATGTTGTATTTATTTCATGTTATGTATACCAATTTAGAATTAAAATCACTGCATTTTAGTCATGACTTCTCTCAGAGAGTTTAGTATGGTAATATACATACATGACAATGTTAATGTGTTTGCTCTTGGCGGAGTAAATCTGCTACTCTGCTCCTGCGGCCAAGCAAGTTCCGAGACTCGCTACTGCCAATACATCCACAACATGCTGCTGTGGGCATGTAAGAAATACTGCTGCTGCTGCAAATATATATGAAATAACTCCAATATATACATAAAATCACCCTGTATAGCAGATCTACACAGGTGGAGCTGGGGAAGGTGGAGGGTTTATGAAGTGGACTGCAACTGCTACGGCAACCAAGTATTTGAATGTTGTGCAGTGAGCTCATTGGCTGCGCAAGAAACCAATCAGCTGCACCATGTCAATAAGCATGTCATTGTCTGATTGAGTTAGAACCTATTGGCTGGTGCCATCTAGATTTCATGACAGAACTTTGTATTTAATTAACTTTTTTTTTTTTTTTTTTTTTTTTTTTTTAAAAGCAAAAATCTTCAAACGCAAAAAAATCTGAAAATGGCATTACCACTGAAAAACTAAAATGCAAAATTGAACACAGATAGACCTAGCTAACAAAACTATGTTCTAAGAACATTTTGCTAAGGTTAAAGTTATTTCGAACCTTCAAAACATAAACAAACAAACAAACAAACAAACAAACAAAAAAAACTATTCCTTGGCTATATGAATGTCAGAGAAATCTTTAAGGGAACGTTCCATTTTAATTATCACTTTGGTTGAGTTTAACAACTCATCCTCAAGGCAATCTCTTCGATGACACCTGTCTCCTATTACCACCCATAGAAATGGCCAGACTGCTTCGGTTTCCCAGACAGCATTTCAAGAAGCCTTTGCTGAATCTGCACGGGTCCTGCGAGCAGGCAGCTTTAAGCTTTCGTCATGCCACCAGACAAGTGTCGGGGATGCTATGATAGCTGGCAGGTTGTCTATGAGGCTTGAGTGGATGTGCATCTCATTCGGCTATATGGCTTTTCAGCCCTTTCTCTTCTCAAACCCGTAAATCCATCAAGGCGCACAATCCAGTAAACACTGTTCGCCCCTCTGCCTCCATGCTCTCTCAACGATTCACCCCGGGGAATTGTCTTCAGATTTGTGTCAATCATTCTGTCTGCCTAAGCTGGCCAGTTAATCCTAACGCTTCACGACAACAAAATCCATTCTTCAGAGTCTCTTCACAATTACGATTTACTTCTCTCCTACGTGCAGTTAGATTAGGACCATGAAGCAGAGATGCTGTTGGTTCGCCCAAAGAATTGTATAAATTCTTTGTATTAATTTCCATACAAAATCTGATTCTTTGTATCCATGTCAATTTTTTTAATAGAGTGCCCTATCACTGACCATGAAATTACAGTTGAATGCAAATACATATTTATTTCTCAAACTGTGTCATTTAATCTAAATTGACACTGACATTTGATAAGAAATATATCTTAAAAAGGAATAAATAAATTCCCTGATGCATATTAGATTGAAACTATTTATATATTTTTTGTATGTGTGCATTTAAGGGCTTTCAATTTAATTTCAGCTGTCTGCACTATTTATGTATGAATTTATATATTTATTTAATTATTTGCAAAAACATCAATTTCCACTTAATAATCTACTTGAACTGAAAAAATATTTCATTAAATTGTTTAATTAAAAATTACATGTAAAATTTTCACTTTATGTATATCAATTTGGAATAAAGATATGTGCATTAAATGAATTAATACTTGACTGTGAATAAATAAATATCACATTTGATTAAACACATATTAGTTAAACGTTATATATATATATATATATATATATATATATATATATATATATATATATATATATATATATATATATATAATATAAATAAATTAGTTAATTTGGTATACATATGGTATACATAGGACTGCCGTCGACAAAATTGACAAAATCTAGCCCAAACAAAAGTTCAGTTCCGAAATTTGAAGTTTGAGGAAGTTTACATATAATTTTACTTGACATTTGTGATATATTTTTGCAATATGGATTTTTGAGCAGCATTTCATGATCGGCTATTTACATTCTTAGATTGCTCATTAAATGTGAGAGTGTGTCAGGATATGATTAATTATGCCATAACACAAGACTTCTGTTTGTGTCAAGTTGATGTATACTCTGTTTTTCTTCCCTAATGAACAAGGGAAGCACCAGTTTGCTCACACCCGCACAAACTCTGCACAAGCATTACTGCTTTTAATCTGGCATCAAGCCTTTTCCAAATAAAACCACTAAACTGTCTGAATCTCTGAATGCATGTCTGGAGAAAAAAAAACAATTGCTGCCCACGCGACAACTCTAGAGTTTATTAACACTCATGGAAAACTTAATATCCGCAGATCAGCCTAGCCAATACTGAAAGCCTCTGACGAATATACATGCTTTTGTATGTTCTCCCAAGCTGTTAAAGTTATATCATGTGTGAGTTATACTGCACTGTTTATTACAGTAAATCCCAGTGAAATGAGGGAGCTGTATATAGCATTTTGTTGTAGTTGTAAAGGTAACTCCCCACTGGAAGGGGAGAGAGAGAGAGAGAAAACAATTTTGTGGCCATTCTATCAGCACACACCTGCCTGTGCTCTTATTTGTCTGATGGACAGTGCAGCAGATTTCTCTGGCCATCTTTAACTTCTGCAACTGTACTGTAAAAATAAATCGAAGTCAAAAAAAACCACAGTTTCGACCCTGGAGGAATGAAAGCGCTACTCTGGGAACAGCACATAGTGCTTCCATTTTTCAAGCCTCGCCATCAAACTGTCAAAGCAAAATGGCCCAATTTTACCCCCAAAATCTCTCAAATATGTATTGCTCTAATTTTGTTTTAAATACTGCAAGGCCTAATTTACATTGTGTATACAAGAGTATATGACTACAATACAGATATTTCTTTAGAAAACAAGTCACACCTAACTGCAAGTCGCACTTGGTTCACAACTCTATTGTTAAGAGAGAGAGAAAAAAAGACAGATAAGTACCATCGGTGTATAATTTAGATTTGGTAACACTTTATTTTAAAGTCCAATTCTCAAATATGCATTAACTAGCATGCACATTACTAGAATATTTTCTGTTTATTATTACTTATAAAGCACATATTTACGCCTTATTCTGCATGAACGTATTTTAGATCCCTTAATCGTACATGCTAGTCAGTAGCAGGCGGTATCAGGGGGAGGGACTTTCTCTAGAAAGCATTTGATTGGACAAAAATTTTTAGTGCAGGATGAGTCATCAGTGTTTTTTTCTTGTGTTCCGTCATTTTTAAAAGCATATATCTGCTAAAAGATAACATTGATAACTTCCAGAGTACACTAGAATATAGATGACCTCAAAAATATGACACATGGACTACTTACAGCTCATTTTTTGCAATTCACAGTTGACATTCTCTATTTTATCCCAACCAGAGCACAGTTCCTCAGTGTCCTCATACTGTATATAAAAAGGTCACAGATTAGTTCATTGCCTTTTGGATCCAAACTATGGAAACAGTTTTCAGATTCGACGAGGAGTACAAGTGAAAGAAAGTGGAAGAAGAGGAGAGAGAGCAAGGCCGAAGAGTACATTTGTCTCTCTTGAGGCCTGTGCTATTGTTATTGACCATGCTGTTGTCCTTCTCTATAGAAAGCTGGATATATGGTATATGAGACAAATCTACATGAGCAGGAACATCTTTCTGAAGTGGATTGTGAGGATGTTACCTCAGAGAACTGTGAAGTTCAAAAGGGGACAAGATGCTGATTCTGAGTGAATAATAACACAATAAAGTGTTATGCTGCTTAATACTGCAAGCTGCTTTTTCTTATATTATTTTTATTTATCGTAATGGTAAATGCACTGGTTTGTAGCATGGATAGTTTAACCATTTACTTCGCTTTTTTCTTCTTCTAGTTATTTATCTATTATGGCTAATGAATGGGAAGTCACTGAAAATAGTCACTAAGACAGACAGAATGAGCATTTTCTCTTTCTGTATTTTGTTGAATATTTGTGATTGTTTTTTTTTTTATACAGAATTTTGTTTTCAGAAAGTGTTTCATGTTCACATCCAAGCTCATTGTTTCCCCAGTTAGTGAAGCTACTTTTCTTCTAATGACTCTCCTTCTTCCCAAGCACAAAACCAAAATTGTACAGTTTTTACAGATTTATTGTGTCACTTTTACCCGCATGCTATAATTTATGTAGATTACAGTAGTTTTATGTTGCAAAGTTGCAGAAGTTCCTCTGTAAAGCACATTATTGTAGTGAGCAGTCACAGTCATACTGTGTTTAAGAAATCTCCCAGTGTGTATTTGGTGTCTTTGTGAGTCGTTTGTTGACAAAATCTGAAGTAGATTAAATAGAATCTAGTTTTAAATAAAGTTTTAAACGCTTGAAATTTGCAGTTTTTATTTTTGCTGTTGTTATTGTTGAAATATCTGCGCTGTGATACGGACACACATGGAGCTGTGACTCTGGAGGTTGACCATGGCGATGGGGGATAATGATGTCAGATGGAGCAACAAAGGGTCAGTGTAATCATGAGCAGCCGTGCTCAGTAAGCAGCCACTTCTGTCAGGCTCATTACCTTCAATGAGTGCCGTCCAAAGGGGATATCAACTTTTTGTTATTCCACCGTTGCAAACGAAAAGATATGTGAGCATTTTGTCTGGGGATGTATCTTTGGCTGAGGGTCTATATATGTTAGTGCTGATGGTAATAGTTGATTATGTTTCACTTATCAGTGCTCTGAATTTTACCAACCTTTTGTGTTTAATGTGAGGAAAATTACAGCTCTAATCATCAGTGGTTGACACTGAAAGCTTGGTTGTCTTTTTATTTTGGCACAAACCTTTTATTAAACAACTGAATTATTGCAAAACATCAAAGAGGAAAAAAATACATTTCAGCATTTCTCATACCTTGTTCCTGATTTCGGCCCCTGGCACATTTTTCTTCATATATAATGCATGGCTGAAATATATACAAGGCATATTTCGTCTTTTAGAATCCTAACACAGTGAATCAAACTAAGCTGAACAAATGGAATGGATTTCACTGATAATGTAAGCGCAGGGGGCAACAACTAATAGTAATGGTGGGAAACTTGGCTATTTGTCCTACTATCCCTGTTGACAGCACCCTAATATTTGCACAAGAACTCCAGTGAGAGAGAAAAATACAGAGCATATTGTTTTTGTATTTGTCTGCATCAGGGTACAGCTTTTTCCTTTCATTAGTGCTTGACGTCATGGTTTCAAATCAAGAAATCTGGATGGTTTAGACACTAATTGTCAGTTTTACTATGATTTGTCTGTATAAACAATTAAGCAAAATGTTATCTCATTTTAATTGGCATTTGGTTCACTTTAAGTTATGATCCTCAACAAACTACTGTAGCTTTACTATCCAGCAGTTACATTAGCAGTAACTTAATTAAGGCAGTACACAAAAGCCAAAAACTTTTTTCATTCACTGGTCATTTTTGAGACATGTCATAACTAGTGTTCCAGACATCCAAAACACACTTTTAAATCTTCATTTTAATGGCACTTTATTTGTTGTTTTGCTAAATGTTTTTTTTTTCTTTTTTTTTTCTTTTTTTTAATGCACTAAGCCAGAAATCTAAGCCAGCTGTATGAAGGTTTTACAGAGGGTTTGTTAATATTTGCCTGATTTTATATGAATTTTATTTGTAACATTAAATGTATATCAACAGCCAGTGAAAAACAAACAAACAAACAAACAAACAAAAAACATTAAAAATCAACAATTATCAACAATTCCATTTGAAAATCAAGAATTTTTAATCATGTTTTATCCAATGTTCAGATTTCTCTTCTGGAAATATATGCAAATTAGTGCATATTTAATAAGATAATATTTTATTTAGACATTTAAACATAACATTTCATAAAACAAAACTTGGAAAAAAATACAAAGAGTTTATTTCATTATTTAATCAGCTTTTTGCCTTAAAGTAGTTTAGTAATTATACGAGTCAAAACAGACCTTAATTAGACTTTGTGCAAAAACTAGACTATTTCTGTGAGGCACATTGAAAACAGTCGCATACTCCTATCTGACCCAAAATCTGGCCAACACCAGCACCCGAATCTGTGCTACATCACTGAGCAAGAAAAATGTTGGGTGACACAGGGTCAGGGTCTGACAGTTCCATTCGCTGGTTTACAGGTACCTAAACAACAAGGCGGCCGAGCCACAATAACACACCACAATATATTTTCCTGACATTCGGTTGCAACACATTTCCCAGGACTACAAGTATATGAGAGGAAACGGCACGAAAACACATCCTCAGAGCTGTTCCCTCTCTGTTTCCTTCCTTGTAAATATACGAGAGGCAGATTGTATACCTCTTATGCAGAAACAGACAAAAAAGCCAACCAGGCGTTCAGAGGGGTATTGACATGAGGAGAAATGAGAGAGTGACTGCGGACGTGGAGCATCATTTAACAGTGCCTGGGGCGCTGGCTTGTCTCACTTCTTCCCGTGGAAGGCCTCTGCCTCTGCCACTGCTCTGAATGCTTGCTGTTTCATTATGATTAGGCTATGGGCTAAACGTAGCCAAGCATATCAAATATCCTCGAAGCACGTACTAAATAAATCATTTTATTCATTCCATTACTGGTGGATGTGTTCGGCCAGTAAAGCATCATGGGACAGAGAAAACAAGGGGATTTGGCGCTTTTCTTGAAAGACCTCCATGTTAAGACCGGACGGAGAAACAAACCATCGGTCCAGCCCCTGGGAGCTCTTCTACCTCACAAGATGCACTCATTTTGACGTAACACAGTTGATAATTACATTTTCAGATAATAACAGACTAAGTGCAAAACAGGGTTATTATAGTTAAATGAATAGTTCACCCAAAAGTGAGAATTTACTGAAAATGTATTCACCCTCAAGCCATCCAAGATGTAGAGGAGTTTGTTTCTTAATCGGAACAGATTTGGAGAAATTTACATGACTTGCTCACCAATGGATCCTCTGCAGTGAATGGGTGCCATCAAAACAAAAGTCCAAACAACTGATACAAACATCACAATAATCCACAAGTAATCCACACGACTCCAGTCCATCAGTTAGCATCTTGTGAAATTTAAAGCTGCATGAAACAAATCCATCATTAAATTTTTACTTTAAACTGTTGTTTATGGCCAAAATACTATTCCTCAATCCATAGAAACACTTACTCTTAGTGAAAATGTCTATCTTCTTTTGTCATCTCACATCAAAATCCATTAAGACATTTGTTTAGAAGTGTTTTTGACTGTAAATGGTGTTTGATCTGTGCATGTATTCGGATTCAGACAAGATGATGAAAAGATGTTTGAACGCTCATTCTGACGGCACTCATTCACTGCAGAGGATTGGTGAGCAAGTGATGTAATACTACATTTCTCCAAATCTGTTGCCAAGGCAATATTTATCATTGAAGTGATACATATCAACTTGAAGTGATAAAATAACAAAATAAAAAAAATCTGTGAAAGCTACAGTTAGACATATTTCAAAACATGTTAATGCTTCATTTAAAAAAAAAACCACATTATTTTTCACATAATTTACCTTTATTCCACACCGCTCTGTCCTTTCTCCTGTAAATGCGCTGATCATTTCCTGTGTTTATTAAGCCCCTCCCTCAGAAACTCGCGATAGGCTCTGATTGGTTAGCTAGTCCAGTGTGTTGTAATTGGCTAAACCGCCTCTAGTGCACGTCTAAATGTCCCGCCTCTCACCTCAGCAGCATGTGCTCCGGATGTATTGTAAACAATGCAGTCGTCTATATTGCTTATCAGTTTGAGCCCAATTGAGATGCAGAGGTTATTAGTGAAGACAATCGAAAACCAAAATTGAGCTCTATGGCATTAACTCGATTCACTGTGTGTGGAGGGAGAGAAATGCTGACTATGACCCCATGCAATAACACCATCCCTACAGTCAAGCACAGAGGTGGAAACATTATGCTTTGGGGCTGTGTTTCTGCTAAGGGTACAGGATGACTTCACTGCATTGAGGGGCAAATGGACGGGGCATGTATTGTAAAATCTTGGACGGGAACCTCCTTCCCTCAGCCTGAACACTGAAGATGGGTCATGATGGGTCTTCCAGCATGACAATGACCCGAAACATACCGCCAAGGCAACAAAGGAGTGGCTCAAGAAGAAGCACATTAAGGTCATGGAGTGGCCGAGCTAGTCTCCAGACCTCAATCCTATAGAAAATCTGTGGAGGGAGCTGAAACTTTGAGTTGCCAAATGACAGCCAAGAAACCTTAGAGAGGATCTGTGAAGAGGATCTGTTAAAGAGGAGTGGATGAAAATCCCTCCTGAGATATGTGCAAACCTGGTGACCAACTACAAAAAACGTCTTACCTCTGTGATTTCCAACAAGGGTTTCTGCACCAAGTACTAAGTCATGTATTGCTTGGGGATCAAATACTTATTTCACTCATTGAAATGCAAATCAATTTCTAAACTTTAAAAGGTTTTTTTTTTTTTTTTGGGGGGGGGATTTTTGGTTGATATTCTGTCTCTATACATAAAAAAGACAAAAAAAAACTATCCTTCAAAAATTACAGACAATCAATTTCTTTGTAAGTGGGCAAACTTACAAAATCAGCAGGGGATCAAATAAATATTTCCTCCACTGTATGTGAAAATAAATGTATAAATGGAACAGTTCATTGTTGGAGCTGAGCTGAATGAGAGAAAGATGCAGAGCATGTGCAGAGCAGGGGGACACAAGGAACAGTATTAAGAACCGCTGCTTTAGAACATTGATTTTGAATCTTGTTAATCTGTTAGAATCGTTAGAAGACAGAATCGCGATTCATATATGAATAGATTTCAACATGCACCACTAGTTTTCTTCCTCTTCACTAAAGCAGGCAAGCAAAGCCTCGCCCACTTCATTGCATGTTGCAGAGGGCAGGGTTTGTCTTGGTTTGTGATGTCACAAACCCAGTAAGTAACTTGCTTTAGTCCCTACGAGCCGTTTTTTTGTAGGCATAGAACTGGCAGAAATTTAAAAGACAATATCTCAGTTTGCATTGAACTTTCAGTGCCGCAACTTTGCAGATATTGTTTATGCTCAAACAGCAACATTACACACTTACTAATGTAATCGCAATCAACCACCCTTTTAAACCAAAACTACTAAAAAAAAAAACAAAGCACAGCAAAATTACTAAAACCGAGAGTAAAACAGGACATCAAAGAATCAGTGCTGATGCTTTTTTCCCCTCTGTATATTTTCCGGTATTTTTTTTTCTATGTGAGCCTTAGGCAGCCATCATGATTATTATTATTAATGCAGTCATGCTGATTTGTAACTGTCCTGCTAAGATAATTCTAGTAGATAAAATTTAGTATCAGATCACAGAGTGAAAGAGGAAGCCATTGTGATATCACGTTTGACGACTTAAGGCTAAGTTTATTGGAGCTCAGGTGGTTTGTCAGAATGCTGCATGTACTCCACTGAATTTTGTGAACCTGCAATAATGTGGGACTTGCCTAGTGAATTTCTAGTTTGGACCAGTCATTGGTATACTTTCTTTGCCTGCATCTACAGTACCGATGTTTTTTTCTTAAGCTATATTTGAGATTTTTATCAATACCCCCTAAACGCACAGGGAGGGTGATGCTTTTCCAGGAGTCTCTGAAATCATTTGAGTCTCATTCGGAAGAAAATCTCTCCAGCACATGAACTTGTGTCACATAACAGCTGGTATTTTAGCAGATTTCACAAACTCGTAGGCGTGATGTGGTTTGTTAGTGGGCTAAGGGTGTATTTACCTGACAGCGTCAGACTTTCTGGTTAGAACAATCCGAAAGATGATTGTCTTCTCGGGGAAATCTGGAGAGGGAGAGGAAAAGCGCTGAGAGACTCGCAGGGCTCGTCTCTGGGACTGACAGCTTGAATCAGTGTCTGCTAAGGGAAAATATCACAGGGCTCTTTTCTCAAAAGATAATTTGCTTTTGTTGAGGAACTAAACCCATCTTACTACCCCTGTGTGTTTGATGGTGAAAATTGAATAGTTTTATTTTTCTTCTGAGCAACAAAAAAAACAAAGCTCTGTTTGAGCCGATGGCAACATGCGATGGCAATTGCTTTCTCAATTTAAGTTGTGTATCCTTATCCTTTCCCTGGAGATTATGAGAGTAAAGATTGTCTCTCTTGCCTAAAAGATTACCTTCTTTTTCACTTACAGTAAAAAAAGAAAAAAGAAAGAAAAAAATCAATCAAACCGGACTGCTTCATCGTTTATCTTCATTTTCAAATCAATTTACACTCTGCAGAGACGACACCCAACTGTGAGACTCCACATCAGGCACGTTTTCAGGTCAATAAGGCTTTAAACAAGGAAAAGTATAATAACTTCGGCTTATTATTATGGCTGGCAATATTAGAAGTTAATTAGTTTATTAATTTACACCTCATAATATGAGTTTTTAGTACGTGTATAAATACAGGTGAGGATAACTGTGAGAAGTGCTTATACACCTGGAAATGTCACTGAAACTGAATGGGTCTCTGATGATGTTTCCACATCTGCGACTAAGCAAGTATCTGAACATATCAGGATTTGGCATGCCTGAGCTTTGACTAATCAGTCCAGCTTTTTGTTTTTATGGTGTGTTGGCAAGAAATTCCCACCCAATGAGAAAAAAAATACATTCACCATTATGCTTCAGCCTTTGCATAAATATTGTACCAGGACTTTCCACAAATGGCATATAAAAACAGGGTCTTTTTTGATTAGTGAAAGGGGGTGCTGAACCTTCAGAAAATGTATAATTATTAATCATCTATTATTAAATATACATAAAATTGTACATTTTATGTTCTTACACGTATAAACAGGAATTGTGAAACTGTTTTAAAACCTTGATGTGTATGATTTAGCTTTTTTTTTTAACCAATGAATGTGAAAAGATACATTAACAAAATAGCTCAGTATTTTTCATGACTTCAAATTATTCAAAATTAAAATTATTCAAAACAACCAACCCCTCAAGAATTTTTTTTAATTTCTATAAAATAAAATAAAATACTATAATACTATACTATAACTTTGGTAACAGTCTTGCTGTCAACACAATGCAGTTAACACAACTATATATTTCGGGTTTTTTTAAACTGAGGAAATGGAAGTCACTTTTTTGGTAACTTTAAGGAATGATCCATTTATAAGTCATGTGGGACACTAAAATAGTTAATAGTGTTGACGGCAAGTGAGGAAATTTCCCAAAAAGACATCAACAACTCACTGCAAATATATATTGGTAAGCAAGTGATTTAATGCTAAATTTCTCCAAATCTGTTCAGATGAAGAAAGAAACTCATCTACACCTTGGATGGTCTGAGGGTGAGTAAATCTTCAGCAAATTTAAATTTTTGGGTGAACTATTCCTTTATTTGTAAAACTTCACTAGTAAACCAGTAGCAAAACGTCAGAGAGATCATCAAGAGATCTGCCTTGAATTTTATCCCCTGATGAGCTCACTTTATGACATAAGCCTTAAAATATGCACCATAAGAAGACTAATGCTTCAGCCTGTTTTTTAGTCAAACATCCCGTGCCTGCCTTGCTTGCTCACATTAACATGAAATGTCAGGAGAAGGTTGAATCTGAGCCACCAGAGACGAAAACCTTGACGCCGTTCCGTACATTATTTACACAGCCAACAACAGGTGATTACTGTCTACCAGCAGTTAACGGAGCCAAAGATAAAAGCAAACAAGAGCTAAATCCGGTTTCATTAGTTGCACACCATCGCATCTCAACCTATAATGTGCTACAGAGAGTTAACATAATCAGTGGGACCTCTCTGATGGATAACCCGCTGTTCTCCTCAGCCTTAGGCATCTGCATTACAGTGTCAGCAGGGAGGCCGACACGAGCTACACCGTTCTCCCACTGTATATTACCAGCCAGCTGGTGGTAGTCTTAGAGAGAATAGTATAGCGATTCCCGCTCTTCACATAGTCTAAGAGTTCGATACAACTCTTGACTCATGTCGAGTCTTCACACTCGGTTGATAACCGCTTATCCTACTTAACACATACAGATGTCTCATCAATCTAGTTTTATTTTAAGGCCATAATTACTCCATAGTTGCTTTTTTCCAGCAACCTCCAGAGAGATGGCGCTTTTTCAGCAACTTCTCGGGTTTTGCATCGGGTGGTGTTCAGTAGATGTGCCGCCGTCACAACAGATGTGTCTAATATGACTACACCCAGGTGTCACACGGCTTGCAGAGCTAACGCAGATATAGCTCAGTCGAAGCACTGAAAGCCACCGCCATAAATATTGGAAAGCAGACCTTGCGGGTCATGTGTGGGTGGACGCAGTTGCCTGCATGTTGTTGACGGTATTAATGCTTTATAATTTAATATCCAACATTACAGACTAAACAAAAACCAGAGCTGGATTCGTATCCGTGTAAAACCCAAGAGTGTTGCCCACTTGACCGTCCTCCATATACTGTATATTTTTCAGCTAGAAGTGATTGATTGTTTTGTGTTGTGGATGTGGTGAAGCCGAACACACAACTGTAGTAAAGTATCGGTCAGGGATGCGGGAAGGCAGTACTGAGCTGGAAACCATGGCAACTCTCCGTGCCGTGTTGCTCAGCTCCCCCGGCCCCCGAGAAGAGAGGAGACAGATACCTGTAGAAGCCTAATCCCATTCAACACCTGCATACAAAGAAGCCCTCGCTTTCGACGTGATATGAAAATACACAGGGGATTGACAAGATACATTTTTGATGGACTGCTGTTTTCCTGCAGTGCCATATCACACGCTGCACACACCAGAAATAACAAACAGTACTGGCTACCGTCCGTCTGATTCTGCTGGTAAAACATTTGAGCGAGGAAATTTGAATTAGTCTTCCTTCTCTTTATTTCCTCCTCCTCAGCTCAAATGCCACTTGGCAGATGATTGATAGAAGCTGTCAGGGCCGTAATCGCTTGTTTAGTTTGACTTCAGTCATGGGTTTTGCATACGGGACACTTGAGGTGATGATCTAAGGAAGAACATGAGAGATGCCGTGCAGGTCTTTTTGATGTTGGATAGCAGTGGCTGAGTATAATTTCCCCTGATGTTATATGCATTTACATTTAAATGATATAGGATTCATGACTTATGCAGTGGTGCATCTATCTGTCTGTCTGTCTTGCGACCTATCCACCTTGTTTTTCAATGCAGAAGTAAGCCATTTTCGGTGAGTGTGAGAGACATGAGAGGTTCATTAGCCGCTGTAGGGAAATAATGAGAAGAATAACATAGAAGCCAGACATATTAAATTTACAAATGGCCATGCAAAAAAAAAAAAAAAAAGATCAGTTGGTAAATTGAAATTGTATACATTGTGCTTTAAGGATTTTATGAATTGGTGTTGAGCATTTTTTTTTTTTTGTGTATTTATTTATTGATTTATTTAGAGGATGCACCATGTAAGCATTTTTAAGGCAGATATAAGACCGTAGGCTAGTGATAGAGTTTGTGTTTAATGTGAAATGAGGGCTTGGGGTTAGTAGTATAAAAAAGTCGGATGAGTGGGTTGATGATGACAGAATTTGTAAAGCAAATGATCAATGGGCTGACCAAATTTAGACATGCGAATGTGTGATTTTTGCCTCGTACAACTGTGACTTATCAAACAAACTTAACTGTATCTTAACATTTTTTTTCAAACATTAAAGAAGATTTGGCTTACTTTCTGATGTAGAACACAAAAAGGAGTTATTAGACAGGATATCTACACTGCTCAAAATAAATATGAATGGGGACCAGGGTCTGTGAAGCTTATATGCAGTCATATGCACAATGGTACAAACATATGGTAGAAAGACCTCTTATATGTCAAAAGATGAAGGCAAACTTGATTTCTCATGTCATGAACCCTTTAAAATAGTATGGGAAAAAAGTAAAAACACCATAAAATTAGTCTATATTGACTCATGCTACAGTGTTACAAGTCTTCTATAATCCTTCTATAATCTAAAGTTATCGTATGACTTCAGAAGGCTTGGAATATAGTGCTTATTGATATATGGACTACTTTTATGATACACATGTACAATAAAGCACATGTCAAGAACTTGTTTATAATCTTAAAGTGTGTTCTTCAATATAAAATTTTAAGTGAATGTATTTAATTTTAATTTGATATATTTTAAATGCACTTCAATTGTAACTTTATCATTACAAATGTAAAATTATAAATATATTTAAAGTTAAGACAAAAGTTCTAGTAGAAATGACATTAAAGTATATTTAAGATCACCGTAAGTTCTTGTCAATTCATTTGGCAGTATGTTGTATATCTCAAAGTCAAAAACATTATGAAATTACATATAAAGATGTATATAAGTCCTGTATGACAGTTATTTAAGATGTACAACAGTTAGCGAAAGCTTAACATTGCATTTTATAAAGTTTTAAATATGATTTTTTTTTTCTTACACAAACGCATCAGTTTAATTCATGCCCTGGAGCTGTGTGGAGGGCTTTATGATGGATGGATACAGTTTTTTGGGCTTCAAAATCTTAAACCCCATTCACTGCCATTATAAAGCTTGGAAGAGCCAGGACACGTTTTAATATAAAGAATGTATTCATCTGAAAGAATAAAGTTATATACACCAAGGATGGCTTGAGGGTGAATAAATCATGGGGTAATTTTCATTTTTGGGTGAACTATCCCTTTAATATATATTTAAACAATAATACAATTTTATTTGATTACAAATAACATGCAGTTAAGTCTCTGACAACATTACATTCAATTTAATTCAAATTAATCTCCAAGCAGCAGTCATACTTTTGCTGCGTTGTTCACCACAATGATATAGTGTCTAAAATTGGGGATCTCAGGTTATGTTGATGTCAGTGCATGTCACTCTCCCCTTATACTACACACTACCGACCGTTTGAGTGAATGTACTCCCCTCCGCCGAAGCTCTCATCACTCATATTTATGGAATAATATGCCCATTTTTAGCCATTAGAGGAGGTTTTATGATTCACTGACTAAAAGAAACGGCGGCCATTTTATGTATAGTGCTCTCTTTGCCTGTTGGTGTTGTGTGTAGCACAGACTGCATGTTCTGAGAGAGTCTATCAATTCCAGGTGCTGTATTCATAGAGCGTTGCAACTGAGGGCCATCGCGCATTAGGTATGCTGTGTGCGTACGTAAGCGTGGCTATGTCTGTGCGAGCATGTGCGTGCCTGTGTATGCGAGCTGCATTCTCATTTCCCCCCCCCCTCCATTTGAATTTTAATTTGATTTTGATAACAGCACCATTTTGGAGTAATTATTTATCACTGATGTAATTTTACAGTCTGTCAAGTTATCCACTAACACACCTTGAATAATATAAGATGAAAAAGAATCAAGGATGGAAACTCATGTTTTCTCTTTCCTTTTGATATAACTTTTTTTCCAGACTTCACAGACAATAATTAACAAGTGAAGCATGCGCAGACATATTTAATTATATGCTGTGTCATTTTTTTGCATCATTTATGACTGTTGTTGAACCACTGTTTGAATTCAAGCTGAAAATATAAGCTTCATAATAATTCATCATCTTGTTATGCAGGTCAAACATTTATGTACACTTTCTGAAGGAGAGACGGAGATAATAATGTGTACATGTGTCACAATGTTTGTTTTCTTGAGTAAAAAATATATATTAAAATTGCCATTGATATTCTACTTGTAGTCTGTAATAAGAAATATAGGAATTAAAATGCTTCAGAAAATGTGTCTTATTCAGGAGAAAATACAACACTGAGAGAAAAACTGATGAAATCAAAGTTCCATGAACTGTTTTCACATTCAGCAAAAGAAATGTCAGAGCTTATCTTTGACATCTTAAACTCTCTGCTCTCCAAATCATACCATCTTTAAACCTGCAGCAGACTTATTTGGAGTTATCTTCATAAAATAAATAGCCACAGGAGAAGTTGGTAGCACATCAAGTAAGAACCGTTAATCCCCAGTTCTGCAGGAAACAAGAAAAACGTCAAATCTAATTAACATCTTTCGCAATTCAATTCGCAACGTGGTCGCTGGCCAATGAGGTGGTGTTTGTAAATATCGCCAAAGTGCTGAAACATTCATTTACGGTTTAGCAGGAGTTCAGTCTGTGTCCCAAATCTCCATCATGCCACCAGAGAGTGACAGGAGAGAAGAGACGCCACTTCAGAAATGTAATTGTTTATGTGCAAGTAGAAGCATTGAATAAAAATAACCAAGGAACACTAGAAAAAGAATAAAGAGCACCAATTAAAATGACACGTTAAAGCAGAGGCTTGGGGCTATGAGGAGCAGGAATGCCGGCTAGCTTTAATGGCGAAACCAAAACAAAGAGGAGTGCTTTAATGAGCTTCTCTTTCAAAGGAACGCACGTCGGTGCCTCTCTCGCTCCTGTGGCTGGCGCGCGCAATTCGTTACGCCAGGCTTGTTTGAACTTGAACACTTGAGTGGCAACCGGTCGCTGATCCTGTGTGTAAATCACAGGACCCAATAGCACAAACATCAGTAGATAACCATAAACACATTAGCCATGCTAAGTGTGACATTTGCCGCTGAGCCACAAATGCAAATCATCAGAATGCTAGTGCGGCATGGGCGTTACCTTGTTCTACACACACAGTGCCGGGGACAGTGTTGCAGGATAATAAAAGAGATAATGATATCTGTTACTGTTTTCACACAATAGTCTATTGATTAGGTCTGCAGCATGGCAACAGCTTGTGTAAACAATAAAATCCAAAATCACTTACAATCGAAGTGAATTGCTGTTTCTAAGCCATTTTACTTAAGTAATGTTACATTAACAAGTGCTATGAGGAAAAAAAATTATTAAATGGAGCCAGAATGAATGCAGGTTTGCTAAAACAATATCTAGCTATTTGCTACTTGGTTATCAGGCAGCATTATCCAATAGTCCACACGGTCTACTGTAAGTGACATTAAGAGAAAATGAAAGTCGTTAAAGAGGAAATGCAAGTTTTAGTTTCTGTGGTTATTTTGAAACATTACTGATGTTTTTCCTTTAAAATTACGTGCACTGGATTATTCACAGTAAAGCCTTCTTCCAGTCAGACTGGAATTCATTTCATTCATTTCCAATGGAAAGCAGTTTGAAGGATGCAGAATTTTTGGATCCGGTTTGAGATTCGGATTCGTTGAATTATATGAACTTTTGCAGCTAGACCATGCTACGCCTTATGAAAATTTGTGTTTTGATTACCATTTGTATAACCACAGTTTTACTACAGATACCATGGTTAAACTATGGTCACCCTAGTAAAAAAAATAATATACGTATTTAAAAAAAAAAAAAAAATATATATATATATATATATATATATAGTTCAAATCTATTAACATATCTATAGACATATCACTTGAGACTGATATAAAAATTGTAATTACACTTTATTTGGAGTACCACTTGTGCACAATACATTTCTTATTGTATTTCTCATTTCTTATATTAAGCCTAAAATGTGTTTTAATATCACTATTGATGAGGACTTTAAAATCTCTGAATAATATCGGTCTTTAAATGCAAGATATTTAAAGTGTACCTGAACTATACTTGCAAATTTCACTTAAGCACAATTAAATATATTTCAGTATATCTTTATTTGGACTTCAGCACTACTTCCGCACAATTCAAGTGCATTAAGGCCCTGTCCCAAATCACACCCTAAACCCTCACGGTCTTCCTCTGTACGCAGATGAATTTATGACATATTTAATATGAATGATTTCATTAAGTAGTTTTGGTCTAGTGGTAACGTTTTTGTTTTAAGTATGTTTTCTGTTGTGTCAAAATATGACTTTTTGTTTTAATAAACCAAAATTGGATCTGTATGGATATATGGAGTGGACTGGACCGGGTACATGTTTATTTGTGATTTGTTTTGTGATGCCACTGGAACAGGTTGGGAACAACAGAAAAAGCGATCAAGACATGGATCTTTATTCTGAAAGCTGAACATTGCCTCTGTTGCCTTCCGCCACTGTAGACAACTGCAGCAACCACTCAATAAAACATTAAAAATGACAAATCCCAGCACCGGATCGCCTGTTATTATAACACACTCAATGAAATGAAAAATCCTCCTCAACAATTGCAGATCTATTAGACACACACCTGCCGTGACTATAGCATTAATTGGCTGAGAAGGGAATTGGTAGTATGTCCCCCAGCATACATTTTTGCTCTCTTAGTGCTTGTCCAGGCTGCATATCACGTCTGCGGCCTTTTTTATCTGCCCTTTCCAACAAGGTCTTCACAACACAGTCCTTCACAACCCAGGGGCATGAGAATAAAGAAGTTCTCACCAGCTTCTGCCCACGTTTACTGCTGTTACTCAGCTCTTATGTGCTTCTAACTTCCACAGTTTTCCCAAGATTTTCTTCATTATGAAAATAGGCATTGTTTAAATCTTTCATTTTCTCTGCACACTCAGCACTGTCCATTGGCTGTGCATGGCACATAGTGAATCAATACTGTTTATTATTAATGGCTGTCTTCACAATGCTGCTGAGGATTATTTAATATGAAGCGGTTTCCTGGAGTCCGTGCTCAATAATTTAGGGCTTGTTTCTAATGGGTGGTCAGCTCAAACGTCAATGTAACACACACACACACTCACAAAGCATCGAGATGCATCTATGGCGTGTTCATTAGGCCCCACTCTAAACTAACAAGGACTACATATGCACAAGCAGACATCAAAACCAAATCTCTCTGATCTCTAATTCAACATCCTGTGGTTAAATCTCTAGCATGGATATTCGTCACTGTCTAATCTTTGGAGATGGAAAGCCTGACCTCAGCTAGTGGACGACTCCTGGTTGATAGTCAAGGATAAAAGACTGGTCATTGTAATACACTGTTGATCTGTTTGAAATGCAATTAGAGCTTCAGAGTCTTTTCTTATATTTAACCACAGCACATTATCTGTGGGGAAATTAAGAGGGCCACTTTTTAATTGCCTTTGCTTTCTAGTTTGTTCCTCTAACTAACCAATTAATGCTTGTAATCATTCTCATTAACCCTAAAATGCATATGACCAGTTTTGTTTTTTTTTCTCCACTTGAAGTGATCCTTTCATCTAACTTTCCATGAACTCTTCAACGTATCTTTGATCATGTGAACCAACTGTTTTTACATTTAGTTTTTATTTTATTTAGTGCATCAGCTTACATAAACTAACAATGAAAATATATTTTCAGAGCATTTATTAATCTTTGGTAAGGTAAGTTAATAAAATACTTTTTTTAATGTTAAAAGATAAACCATTTAACTTCAGAAGAAGTTTTAGTAAATGTTGAACATCAAGCTTAACTACGATAGTCTAGAAGTATTGTTCATTGTTAGCATGTTAACTAATGTGGTTAACTAGTGTTCACAAATGATAAATAATGATAAAATATACAGTATTATATTACAGAATTAAAATATATAAATATGTTTAAATAAAAAATTGTAATGTTGATGTTATGATTTCATATTTTATTTCTACTTTTACATTCTTAAAATGCAATAGTTTTCTTCGATGGCTACAGTTAGTCTGTAATTATGGTTAATTTCACATAAAAAAAAGTGGTTTGTCCTAATTTATAAATAAACAAGTAACTTAAGTTTCACTGTAAGTACTCTGTATCGTTTTAGATAAAAGCATCTGCTAAATGACAGCTTGCATTTACTTTCTTACTAAATGGAAATCTGAACATGAACACAGTATTAACCGTTGCCTGTATAATTATATATAGAGATAGCTGATGATGGAAACTAATATTTACAAATGAGTCTTATTATAAAATGTTACCTTCTTCGTTTAAATTTTCCATTAACTTCTGTTGTCTTTTTACTATGCATCTTTTTATAATGTTTATACTCTTTCTACCTCTCAACGGAACCCTCACACAAGCCTTTTTTGCATTTTTAAATTTAGATAATAGATTTAGAAGTTAATAATTTAGTATGGCTATTATGCTTTTTTAACTCTTGGGAACTGTTGCCTAGACCCCACAATGAAGGCAAAACCTGAAATATCAACCTACCCACCCACACACTCAATCTAAATGATCCCTGTTAATTTTCATTGACAAAACAAGGTGTTTTATAATAAAAATGCATCTAATTGCATCTCTCGCATATGCATTCTGGGGGGTAAATGCAGCTATGTGTTGTAGGGTTAAGTATCCTATTAAAAGGTTTTATTCTGAATTCTTTTGAAAAGTACACGGGAGAGCACTTTGTATCAGCTACAATTACAGTAGGTTCATTTTCTCCGGCATGGAACGCCTCAAAGGAAACCTGTTAAATAGTGCAGCACATACTAATTCTCTCTAATAGACACACCCTGCACAAAACAAATGAGAGAAGATTGCTTTTGTGAATATGCGATATTCTGAGTGCAGCATTTGTTTTCAGCTTGAATGCTTCAGTGGGAACCTGTCGCAGATCCTGTTTGTATAGCAAAAGCAGAAAACTTACTAGAATAACATCGACATGGCCATGGTGCTGTTTTATCATTCAGAATAGCTTTATGTGGACAGCTAGTGCGTGGAAGTGCCATGAAAAGAGCTAGATAATATACCTTTCACATAGCCTGTGACATTTTTTCCCCACATAGCCTTCAGAATGACTTTTTTTTTTTTGACACAGCCTTTTTTTTCACGTTCATGTTAATTATGTTTTTCTACCCTGTTTGCAGAGTGACAAAGAACTGTTGACATATGAAGAAAATGTTCACATGATCACATGATCGCAGGTTGAGTGGAAGAGTATTGGCCATCAGCACAGTAGATCTAAAGCGGAACAACAGAGATTGTCATTGACTGGCTCAGAGCTGTATAATTTCATTAGCTTGGTAAAATCAATGGCGGGCACTTCAGATTGCTTAGGTGCTAAGATAAAATAAATACATGGTCATGGAGTCATTCTGCAGTTGACTCTTATCAGTCTAGTTGAATTGGAAGCCAGCTGTAAATCACTTACGAGCAGGTGCTGAAAGGTTTTATTTATTTAATTTAATTTTTTCAGCAGTGTGTTAAGTCACGTTTGTAAATGATTTGTTGTTCTGAACTCATGCCAGATTGGACTGGCAGTGTTCAATGCTTGCCAATGGCTAGAGGGCTTGACAGTATCAAAAAAGGAAGGTCAAATTCTGGTGAATATTTTACTTAGATTTCAATTACAGTGGATCAAACATATCAACAAATAGACACATAAACACACATGCAGACAAAAATGAATGAATGAGGCATATTAACCTATGCCTTGACTCTTCCCAAAGATGTTCTCGTTAAAGGGATAGTTCCCCCCAAGATGAAAATTCTGTCATTAATTACTCATCCTTATGTCGCAAGACATTCGTTCATCATTGGAACACAAATTAAGGTATTTTTGATGAAATCCAAGAGCTTTCTGACGCTCCATAGACAGCAACGCAACTGAACAATTTCTTTTCTTCCATGTCAGTCATTTCCTTACTATCTTTCTGGGTCTTGATCGTGGTAGTTCCCTTGCTGGAGGGTCAGAAAGCTCTCGGATTTAATCAAAATTAAAAATGAATGAAGGTTTTATGGGTTTGGAACAACGTGGAGATGAGTAATTAATGACAGAATTTTCATTTTTGGGTGAACTTTCCCTTTTAAAAAAATTTCTCACAATATTTCCAGTTACTGTATCTATTTTTGAGCCATCAGCGAAAATCCTTCTAAACACAGTGCATCTACAAGCAACATGCAATAATAGTGTTTTGAACAAATCAGTATTATTAAGCAAATCGGTTAAGTGAATGATTCAATGACTCATTCATGTGTTTAGTTCCTAAGTAAGTATTGATGAAAGAAGTATCAGTTGAGTGAATGATTCAAATGATTAACGTAACAATGTAAACTATGTAATGCATAGATAGATAGATGGACAGATTGATTGATTGATTGGCCAACTTTAAACATCTATGATGACTCTAGAAATTTTAATATTTACAAATTGATAAAGGGTTTTAGCATCACTGAGAGTCTTTTACAGCTTCTAATTTGCTTCTGATTTTGTCTAAATGTGAAAAGCACATAGTTGTTTCTGTTTGCTTGCTGGTGGTGCAAAACGCATAGTGGGCACATCTTCATGATGAGGTCCCAACTTCAAATGGCACAAATCAATTTGTGTTCTGACAGTTTGAAGAATAGCAGCTGGCTGTGACCTTAAAATTACCTCAGGTCTGTTCTTCTGCAATCGATCTGCAGTTATCTGTGTAGAATATTTAATTGGCTATGCACATTCCCAGCAGAGAGCTGCATGTGTAAAATCCTTAATTTTAAGAGAGGTTCCAGCCATGAGATCATTAAACACTATGGAGGCTTGTTTTGATAGACAACACTGATAACTGACAGATGTGTGCATGCATATTATTAATTCAGTGTGAGAATAATGGTTCAGTATTTACTGACCCCTTGTATAAAACCAATACCTTTTTGTGCCAAACGTACACTGGCCTAATTCTGCTATGGGGTTTTGTGTAAGCACCTGAATAATTTAAATGCAAAACCATTTGATGAAGTGCCATGGGTCATTATAGCACATGGTGCAATGACACTCAGGACTGGAGCAAACAAATGGGGAAACAATATGAACTGACTCTGAATATTCAGCTGGTTAGAACACACTGTTTTGATGTCTGTCCTCTATGTCCCACAATGCCACACTGGTTACATTATGATCTGAAAAATCGTAATTTAATTGAAAACATGAGTTTTTTTAATTACATATAAAGTGCCTTTTAAAAGCAGCACTCTAACTGAAACCTAAGTATTTCTTCTTTATTTTATGATTCATTAACAGGTTTAAATTAGATTCTGAATCCCAGATTTTCAGTGTTGCCACAGACCTTTTGACCATTGCATGTTGTTGTAATTACACCAATTTCCTTGTCATTCTTGAGGCTCTCAACTGAATAATCAGTCAGTCAACATTTAAAAATACTTAAACATATCTGCAAAGTCTCTCTTTGGGCATTTTCAGACTGAGCTTGGAGGAGTCAGTAAGCACCGGTTCAGTACATGCTGCTGTCAGATGCTGATCTTGAATGAACAACAGGCAGGAAGACTAAACTAGAAGTTGACATTATCATAAGGACTGTTCATTCACAGTAAGACCATAGCAATCCATCACAACACAATCACTGAAAAATGACATCAATAGAAACATTTACCAACAAGCATTTATATACTAAAAGAGTTATGAAGGAGATAGATTTGCTGAAACCTGACTTCATAAATCAAGCATATGACGTTTTGTGCTGATGTTGGGAATGATGTTTTCAATATGGTGCTAAAATAATAGGTAACGATTTAGTATAGGGACCAATTCTCTCTATTAACTAGTTGTTTATTAGCATGCCTATTATTAACATATTGGCTGTTTATTAGTACTTATAAAGCACATATTCTGCAAGAGCCTATGTTGTAACCTATTCTACTTCCCTATTCAGAGAGTCTGAGAAAAGAAGCAACAGCAGTGATGTTTCAGAATAATTAAATGTCAGAACAGATCTGCACTGGAGAGAGAATGTATACAAGATGAAATTCTGTCTGTCAGCATTGAAGGTAGTAACCTAAAACGTGTTCAGTACAGTACAATAATAACTGCTCATGGCACTCTTGGATCTGTATGTATTTTCCTCATACTTTTTCTCTGAAACCTCAACCGAATCAGTTCTGTAATAAATCCCAACATTTATAAAATCTGATTGTAAGTTAAAAGTATTTGAAAAGTCATTGTTGTATGATAGGAAATTACTTGTTTGTATTATTCAGAATGGTTTATGGAACTGGGTGGCCAATGCTGAGTTGATTTACAGTGTAACAGCAGCTGTTCAGATCGGTGGATTTCTCTTTTAAGTTTTGTGGGTAGTGTACTTCTTCACCTAGAATTTAGCAATTAAATTTTATTGAAATTGTATTGAAATCATTCAGACTTAAGGCATATACCAAAGATTAACAACCTTTGAGCGTATGGTAAGTCTGTCTACAAAAGGTTAAACAAAATTGTTAAAAATCTATTTCTCTGTGAAAACATAAAATCTAAATAATAATGGGATTTTTGCTATTTTTGCTATTTTTGCTTATGATCAATATAATCCACGCTTTTAAAGAGCATTCTGAGACACTAAAGCTTTTAAGTGTTACATTGAACGTTTTCTCAGAGCTTTGGCTAACGTTCCAATAAGGTTTTCTTAAAGTTATGATCAAACATTCTTCAATGAACATTTATAGACTTGTTTAAGTTTAACTTTAAATACTTGTTTAAAGTTATCTGACCTTTAATAATGTTCTCACAACTTTAGCACAAAAATGTTATTTATACATCATTCAACAGTAACATTCCCATAATGTTTGCAAAATGAAGACGAAGAAAAAAAAAATGTTACCTTAATGTTTGTATAACCATGAAAAAACTAAAACTGAAAAAGCTGGACATTTTGAATGGTTATAGAACAACAAAAAAATACAGTAATAATGCTTTTCTAACTTAATGGGTACATTAGCAAAATGTTCTGTTTTTCTTAGTCATTTTTATGCTGGGTTATGGCTTTGACATATTGCATCTAATTCACCTGTTTATTCGGTTGTTATTATGAACATTGCATTATTATTTCTAGTATTTAACGTACATAGTACAGTATAAGCGGCAGCATAAATTTAGTTTAGTCAGACGTGAAAGGAATGGCACCAGTGCTCCTTTAGGAGCCATTTAAGCAGTGACTAATTGCACAGCGTTTGTCTAGCAATGGTACATAATTTGTTCAATGCTACAACAGAAATCTTTGCTAATACAGACAAATGTAGAAATAAAGAAAGAAAGAAAAAAAAAAAAAAACATGCAGCCGACCACTAAAATGACAGCAGCAGAGTGGGGGAAAAAAGCCTCATGCCATTAAAAAAACACTCGGATGTCCCTCCCAGCGGATGCTGGTGCTATCAGCTGTAATGACATGGCCTGTACTGAGGCGGACACTGGGAATATTCAATCTGAAGGCCATAAAAGACTATTGTCAACTCCGTTAACAGCCAGCTCCTAAAAGCAATGTCTGGTAACATGTTAAGAGTTAGCGGGTGAAAAAGCTTGCTCTGTGCACTCCATCTACCCCAAGGAGATTTAGTGTGAAGATAATGCGGCAGGAAAAATGTCATAAATAGTCAGAACCCTGGGTTTTTGCCCTGCTATCCCGCTGCAGTCTCTCTGTCTCTCTCTCGAGGCACCTTTACAAGGTGTAGTGATGAGTTGGCGTGAGATGTAATACACTCAGACTCAAGGCTTCTGCCGCACATTGTTTCAGAACAAAATGTATTGTAGGGACACAAGAGTTTCATGGCGCATTAAAAGGGCAAGGTGAAAGAGAGAGAGAGAGAGTACAGCTGGCTGCTGACTGGTTTCTTCACTGTATACCTACAAAGTCCTGTCTGGTGTGTTCCTGGGAAGCAATGATAGACTTTAATTTATAAAGATGGAATGGGTTTAGAGGTCTTTAACTGGCTGGATGCCCCAACTTCTCAAACTCTGGAATCTCTTTAAATCTTCTATTGGTGCTTTCCATGGATAGAGAACGCTTTGGTGTCCTGTTCATTTGTATTATTGCATCAGGGACAAATATCAAATGTGTTTTTCAGAACCATTGTTTGGTAAACTATTATGTAACTGCTATTGATAGATTTAGTCAGATTTTTCAACTAAATTCATACAACGTCTTTATTTTAACAAACTATTAAATTTATATGCAATTAATTTTAGGTATTTTAATTAACTTGGTTATCACCTAAACAATAAAATTAGTAGCTTTCTTATTCATACATTCATTCATTCATTTTTATTTCTTTATTTTCATATGTATTCATTTTCAAAAATATCAGTGTCTGTTTTTTTTTTTTATAAATACTTTTATTCTGCGAGACTGCTTTAAATTTATCAAAAGTATATTAGATCAGCATTTTCGAATTATTTCTGAAGGATCATGTGACACTGAAGATGCTGAAAATTCAGCTTTGCATCACAAGAATAAATAACATTTTAAAATATTTTAAAATAGGAAACAGATGTTTCAATGTAAAAACAATATTGTAATGATAATAAGAGTCTTTAAAAACTGTAAAACACTAAACAGTTGTTAGAACGTATATATGAAATTTAATTTGACATGCTGAAGTTGCTAATCAGCATTTTTGGAAGTCAAGCACCTCTGTTCATTGAACATTTGTTAGGGGAAAAAATTGAGTTTCAGTCCATATTTATTACCTTATTCAGGAAAGTCCATAATGCATTACATTAATGTTTGCACCTTTACATTACTTTTACATTTGGACATACTAAGGGTTTTTTTTTTTTTTTTTAATGACATGGGAAATTACGTGTTTCAAATGAATCACTGATTGCCCTTTTGTGTAATTTTAATGAAATGTGATTTTGTAACATTTCCATGCTGCCAGTATTTTACTTCTGCAATTTCAATCCGTAAGTGGTGTTTTCAAGCAATCACAAGTGATTAAAAGAAAACAAACAAATTCAACATCCTCTATTTTTTCATTTGATTTGTTTGGTACAGTGCTGCATTGCGAACAGGACTCCAGTGCAGGTAAATTGTCCTGAAGCAGTAGTTTACAATGATATGGTAGCAGTTTATGTTCCCTCCGTAAGTCACCCCTTTGACCTTGGTTGAGTGAGCCTGGTAAAAAGCCATAAGTGGAGACTGAAATGTACTTTTCTTGACAGGGTTATTTCATGTGGTCACGGGGGAAATGTGGATGTCAGCGCTCTGTTGTCAAGCAAAAATGTAAACAGATATTTTACATGCTGTCAGATGGGGCTAACGCCACTAACCCACTGGAGAGCAGTGGCAGCTGCCTTGGGATCACAAGTGCTCTAATATTAGATGCAGAACAGAAGCAGCTCAGCTCTGAGGACTAGAGACCTGTCACTGAACGGGAGCTCCAGAACTGCACTTGAATCAGACCTCCTGACTTCATTCAGGGTCATTGATGCTAGCAAATTACATAATGACAGGATCTGATGTGTTCACATCCCTTTTTGATGGATTGACAGCACGTGTAGCCGAGGAAATTAAGCTATTAGAGAGATATTACAGCTTATTCTGGCCAAGAATTGCCCACCTAGACAATCCATGCTGCTGTTTTTACATGCTGTTTAGGGGCAGGGTTTCCTAAAATAGATTATGCCCCAATAATGGGCTGTAATGGAAAAAAAAAATTATTCAAATAATGGTGCAGCAGTCTCTGCAAAAGTAAGATGTGGTTCTTGCCAGTTGTAAGGGCTTCAGCAGCAGGCCGCTCTCAGAGGAATGCCCACTTCTGAAGCCCATTTGGTTGGTATCCAGCAAGTTGTTCTGTGAAAGTCGATTGAAGCCTTACTACAGTAGGTTACCGTGGGTGGTCCGTGGGCAGGCTGTCTGAGGCTGAGACCAGAGAGATATTGGTTTTAGATATTGGCGCTAAAAATAAAACAAATGAACGGAATTATTTTAAAAACCTGTCTTTGTTGTTCAGAGATCTGTATTTAGATCTCAAAGCCAGACGATTATAACATGAGACTGAATAAGTGTGGTGATTTCATTTCCCTGGCGCTTCATGCCTTTAAAGTCATACCTCGGATTCTTGCTCACTTTGCTATAGAAACCAATTATGGGAACAAAGGATTTGGAGATATTGAAGTAGTGCTGAAGATGTAGCTGAGTCATACGTGGTAATGTACTCCTTTAGTTCTTTCTATATTCATATAAGGTGAGATAATTGTAGGATAAAGTTCAAAACAAGAAATAGTCAGATGCTACTGAGATGCACAAAGCAAATTCGTAATTATGATAAATACAGTCATCGTTGAGAAAACTAAAATTTCAATTATGAGAAATAGTCGCACTGCGAGATTTAAATGTATGTTGTGAGATAAAAAGTCACATGGTGAGAGATAAAAAGGTGCAATTGTGAGATCATATTTTGAGTAATACATCTTCAGTAGCAAGAAACGGTCACAGTGTGAGATATAGCATTGCAATTACAAGAAATTAAGTTGAAATTATAAAAAATATGGTCACAGTTGTAGGACTAAAGTTACAAGAAATATTGAAAATTTAAGTTTACATTAGCGATTATAAAAAAACAGTCACAATGTGAGATATAACGTCACAAATATGACAAAATACTTTTCTAAATATGAGAAATAGAGTCTGAATTGTTTGTTACGATAAAAAAAAAAAAAAACCCTGCAAGATTTAACTATACATTGTTAGATATAAAGTCTCATGGTGAGCTATAGTTACAATTGCGAAATAAAACGTAAAGTATTTTGAGCTACAGTATAAGTCATATTTGAGAGATAAATGTACAATTATAACAAAGTTGCAATGTGAGATATAAAGTAGCAAATACAACATAAGTTAGCAATTATGAGAAATACAGTTTTGTGAGATCAATTGTGAAATCAATACAGCAATTGTGAAATCTAAAGTTTCACTTATGAGAAAGTCTACATTTTCATTGTGAGATGGTGAGTTATAGTCACAATTGACCCTCTGCAAAAACTTGCCCTCCTTAGCTACTGTAGCCAACAAGCCATGCCGCTCTCACACCACACGTCATGTTCTCACACAGTGAAAGAATACATTGCAAAGAGGAAACTGACAACACACTGACAAACAAGATAGAGCAGGTTACCTCTGGTATGAAACAAGGTCTCAGTTCTCAAATGTTGTCATTTTGTAAGAAATTCAAACAATAAATACAGTTTTTGTGCCGTGACAGATTACTGTTTGCCTCAGTTCAAGCGACACGTGAACCAAGCGTCTTTTTATATTTACTTAAAGCTTGAAATAAACACAAATGAACATCTGAACGTACAGTATTTTGTTTCAACCACGGAAAGATATTAATACACACCCTTTTTCAAGTTTAAGGCCACCATGTTAATCTACCCTCCTGTCTGATTTGTTTGTCGGGCAAGATTATGGATCCGTATTTATGATTGCTCAGATCGCAGTCAAGCTCTTTGTGAACAGTCGATTGGACAATAAAAAACTGTGAAAGATAAAATTGCAGTTACCCTATACTTTTTTCACTCCAAGGCTTGGATATGAATTTGATGTAATTATGTGAACAAATTTTAGCTCAGAACTGAACCTGTTCAGGTCATGTTCCTTGTGTACACATGATTTCCCACAGAATTTAATAAGGAGAGAATAATGGACAATGGAAAACTCCCCATCCATGTACATCCATGAACTCTATTTACAATTTTCATGCACTGCTTGAATTTCAAGACCGACAGTCTCCTTTTTTTTTTGTGAGCTCAGATTTAGACTCCAGGGGTTAAATGGTACCCATGGCTCTGTTTAATCATTCAGTCCATGTTCCCAGCACAAGAGTGTGCATGCAAGAGTATCTTCTCTTGTTTATATCTATGGATGTTGTATCTCACTGGCCACAAATTAAGGATTTCAATAGACTGCCCTGTTGTGCTCCACTGTGACGTGTTGCGAGTACTAAATTTGATCTCTCGCTCTTGTTCTCCAGCTTTATAACTTTCAGAACTGTCACAGTATGAGACTGTTTTAAATGGAATAAGACCACACACTCACAAATTATAACTATATTCCAAAAACAATATAAAAACATCACAGAAATCCACAAATGAGAATGAGAGTCCAAACAGCTGATAAAAACATCACAGTAATCCACAAGTAATCCACATCACTCCAGTCCATCAGTTAACATCTTGTGAAATGAAAAGCTGCATGTTTGTAAGAAAAAAAAACAAAAAACATCAAGATGTTTCAACATGAAATAGTCACTTCTGACCAAAATACCAGTCCTTAATCTATAATATTGCTTCCTCTATTAAAAAAAAGTTGTCCCTTCTGACTCAGGAGAGAAGTATGCACAAATAAAGCACTGTTTACAAGCAAAAACAGCTTTACTTGTTTAAAAACAGTTTTAAACAATTGTGGATTTGGAGAGGAGAACAGGGGATGGAGTTTTCTATTCCATTTCCAATTCCATTTTCATTTTGGAGTGAACTATTCCTTTAATTTAAAAGTATTACACAACTAGCTCAGTTGATTAGCTTAGGTTCTGAAAGTGAGTTTTACTTTTTCACCGAGGTGATTTTGGGGCCCTTGAGATGTTTTGACATCCCTGACATTTGTGCTTATTTCAGCTACTTATAACATACTGTTGCTCAACATAATAATTTTGTTTTGTTTTGTATCCAGCACAAACTGTGCTACAATAATATTTGAGCAAGACTGATGTACATGTTTGCATTTTTTAGAAAAAAAAGTTACATTTTGCGGGAAAAGAATGTAGCTGAAATAAGGAAATAAAACCCATACTGAATAGTTCTTTTTAGTATTCAGTCTTGTAGGCTAGAATATTAAAATCAAAATTATGTGAAAACCATCTTGCTTACTCATTCACAGAAAACAATATATTGATTTAAATTTTGAAAGACATGTTTTGTGATAGACAAGCTTTATGTGAATTGTTCACATTGGCCATATCTAATGAATCAAACAAAAAATACAAAGATACAAAAACAAATGGGCCATCACTGTGATTGTTACTACATTTATGCATTTAGCAGACGCTTTTATCCAAAGCATTCAGGCTATACATTTATTTTGTACCAGTATGTGTGTTCCCTGGGAATTGAACCCACGACCTTTTGCGCTGCTAACGCAATGCTCCTACTATGAGGCAGGTAAGAAAGAATGAGAGGAGATTTAAAATTTTTTTTTTAATGATTTATATTTTATTTACAACACAGTATAATCAAAACATACATGATGATGCTCAAAGACACATTATTGTGCATACTGATCTAACCACAGAGATGTGAACAGACTTTGAGTCATTCTTGAAAACAGATTCTGTTCAACAAGTGAAACAAGTAAAGCATACCTGATATTTAAGTGTTTGCTGCTGCATTCCATGGATTCAAGAAAAAACAAAACAAAACAAAAAACATCAGGAGTAGTCAAGGAGCTTGTTTTACCATTGAATATCAGTGTAGCTGAACATCTGATGTTGGTACAGCACTCTCAGAGGGAAACAGTTTGAAGAGACTCAAGTGAAAGTCAGCAGAATTCATCTTTGGTGCAGGTATCTGATCACTAAGAAACAAACAACCAACCAAAAAAAAAAAAAAAAAAAAAAAAAAAAATAGAGAGAAATAAGGAGAAAATTACCAAGTTGCTTGCTATCTCATACATATAACCACTTCAAGTTAATGAGCTTTAAAATAATGTTCCCAGGGTAATGCAAAAATAACAACGACTTTGATGAATGCCGCAACATGCACAATCCAATCAATCAAAATGAAATTTCCATTAGAACTGGGGGCTCAATACTTTCATTTCCTGGAAGTAAGAGAAAGTATTTCCAAGCTCAAGCAAAAATGTCAGCAGAGAAATGAAGATCTATGCACTGGAGGAGTCCCGTATCATCTCTCCTATGTTGCATCACCAAACCTCTCTCCATAGACCACTACCTTAACTAACCTCATAAGAGACACAAAAACTACACATTCTTTTACTTTTTAATGTGTCTCCTCCTTGCCAAATGCCTTTTTACTTGAATGTTAATTTATGGAAGCGTTGTAAAGTGTATGAGAATTTCTTTTCTGCTTCAGAGCTTGTGTTTTTTTTTAATTAATTCTATGATGCTAACAAGGGCACCTGTATGGCTCATATTAAAAATGATTGGAAAGATGTTATTTTATTCACTTTAAGAAAATGCAGTGGGCCATTTGTTGAATGCATGGATGCAACTGGTAGCCGTGGCAATTTTTCCTTCTAGTAGGTTGTTAAGTCTGCATAGGACAAATTTACAAGCTTGTTAAACCACAGTTTTAACAAGAATTCATAGTGCAGTGGATGTGGCTTTGGGGAAATCTTTAAAATTGTTTAAAAAATCACCTTTTTCTTGCTTGCAGCATGAGGTGGAATAAACACTTGATGAAATAAATTGTTAGGTGCACAGACAATCAAATCTGATTTTGTGGTAATGTACCATGTGACTTGTGTATCAATCTACTGTTGTAAGCAACACTCTGGTTTCAATCTCCTGGGTCTATCTGCTTTATTAGCTACATGACAGCCGAAAACACCTGACTTAGATGTGACAAATGCTCAGCAATTTCTCTTGAAACAGATAATGAATATTTTAGTTTAGTGGTTGGATACCTCTCACAGTTCTGTTAAACAATACTGGTTTGTAATTTGCAATTTGATAAGTAGACCTTGACATTTTGTATGACTGAATGTTAATTCAAATCTTAATTCAAGGGAATGTAAAAAGAAAAATATTTTTTTTTTGTCAAGACAAACTTTAAAGGCTAATAAAGATGTGTCTATAATAAAAAGCCTTGAAGTGTGAAAGCTAAATAGGCCTTATGTAGTTTGAATGCATGCACTTAAGAGAAAGATTTGAAGGTTGAAAATTTTGTTAGTGTTTTTAGTGGTTGCCAAGCAGATAGATAGATGGATGGATGGACAGATAGATTGATTGATTGATTGATTGGATGGATGGACAGAGAGACAGACAGATAGCTAGACAGACAGACAGACAGGCAGATACTAGCAGCTTTGGAAACAGGAGACAAGCATGACCCAAAAGATTCCTGCCAGCCCATCTAACTACCTGTCTTGCATGATATGTGAAGATCTTGAGCTTACATATGCAAATGTAAAGGATTTATGAATTTTCTACAATTCCCCACCCACGCAATCATGCAGCACTCAATGTTCAGTCATAACAACAGACGACTGAAGAGCATTTTTCTCTAGTACTTTAAAACTGTGGAGAGGCACACAGTAAACACTTTCGTATGAAAGGTACCTGCGGTTTTGTATAACTTCTCCTCTATGGCAATGGCGTACAATTTGTGTACAGAAATTAATTCAGAGGACCCTCCTCATGAATGCTGATCATTTTACCTATTCTCTCTTCGCAGAAAATGAGCTGCATGACCTGATAATATCTGTACTGCTGGGCATCATGTTTACCGCTTTAAAGAAATCAACATGGTTTCAAACTGAACTTAACCAAACCACTGATTAAACTATCTCTTTTGTGATATGAATGTTTTCAAGTCAAGTCATACCCCCTTTTGAAGAGGAAAACATTATTCAGATCAGAGCTATTTCAGTTACCACTCTGTAGACTCCTGCTCTTAGCAGAGAGACTAGACTATAGCTGCATACAAATAAACCCTGGTGAAGAGCATTGACTAAAACAGGTGAAAATACTGTCTTTCATAACCATAGAATATATTGTACATTTGTGTGAAGCATGTTACATATTGAAATCAATTAAATGCCCAATCACTATTACTGCAGTCATATTGATTCTGGTGTGGTATACAAAACACGGACGATCTCATTCAACTCAATTCAACACTGCTGTGTTTGAATGAGTGTTTAAACCTCGGATGCTTGATACTCACTACAATGGACAGATCTTTAAAAGCCTTTTTTTTAACCAAGCTGTGATGGTACATCCAGACATGGGTGATTAACTTTGATTCTTACTATAATTCTTTATGACTGTGCACTTCATGTATGTCATTGTGTTTTTATTTATTACAACATAAATGTAACATGGCTGATGGAAGCAGTGAAGCACTACAGTGTGTGCTACTAATACGCTATCAGGGCATTCAGTCCATATAAGCTAGGGATGCTCTGAATACCAGGCCATCTGAGAGAATGAGTTTGGGTACTGGCTTATTAACATGACTATAAATTCCCTTGTAATTTTAGGTGTAACATAAGGGTTACATAATAAAATGTTGGCAATGTGTATTGTAACTGGCCATAAATAATTTATTTGCCAAATGGCAGCAATTTTATGCAAATTTGTGATAGCTACAGAGGGATTAAGGTGAGCGGTTCCACAACACCTTTGGTGCCTGTACTCTGTATTGCTATGAATCGTCATTATTGTTTTGCATTCGCATTGTTGGCATGTGGGTGATTCCATGCAAAGGAAAAGCTGCCTGCGAATTGCCCTTCCAATATATATATATATATATATATATATATATATATATATATATATATATATATATATATATATATATATATATATATAGATAGATAGATAGCCTTGTAAATTATTTAACTCTTAGAAAGATGTTCATTTGATTTGTTCTTGAACAAATCCTTGTAAATGATTTAACT
This sequence comes from Cyprinus carpio, assembly GCF_018340385.1. Taxonomy (NCBI): domain Eukaryota; kingdom Metazoa; phylum Chordata; class Actinopteri; order Cypriniformes; family Cyprinidae; genus Cyprinus; species Cyprinus carpio. Next base: position 18,365,164 of record NC_056599.1, on the reverse strand, counting down.
CTTAAAAAAATGTCCCTTGTTTCATTCCTGAACTAATTTGTTAAATGAATATTCAGTGCTTCAAAGACATTCACTTGTTGCCACCTACTGGCATGCAAAAGAAACGTCTCCAATCATTAATTGCAGACACTTTGAAATAATTAGATGTATTTCACAAGGATTTAACTTCAATGCTAATTTTTTCTTTAAATAAATCCCTATAAATAAAGTAATAGTGAGAAATAGGGATACAGTATGTATACTCTATATATATATATATATATATATATATATATATATATATATATATATATATATATATATAAATAAAACTTATGGAGGGATAATTTATTATAGTATGTTATTTTATAAATATTATATAACAATTGTAGTACTGTATGTTAATGGTCCCTTGCATATATTGAACAGCACTGGCTCACATTCCACTACACCCCCAAATGCAGGGTGGCAACTGTAGCGGACATGTACTGTATAACTCCTCCACGTCCACTGTTTTCTTTGTGATTTAATAATTCATGCATGAGAGTATAATCTAATCATGCAGCTTCTTGAACTGTATGTATAATATTTATGATGCACAAACAACAGGTGACTTGAAAACATTAGATTAATCTCACACCATAGTAATTACCTGTCACACCTTAGAAATAGGAGTAGCAAGTTCACTTGAATTAACATAAGATATAAATGGATTTACATTGTGAGCGAGATTAGATGACTGGAATGTGGGCTTTGTGCTTTGCATGTTGTCTGAGTAACCTAATTGCATAGATTTAAATAAAATTAGTCATTATTATTATAATTACTACATTAAATTGGCCTCCTCTACCAAACTTCTGACTAAGCACCGCACAATAAATCAACAGAGTATAGTTACGTACACTATAAATAGCCAAGCACTTTTACCTTTATAGAAATTTGCATTACAAAAGCTGAATTTTTGGTTATATTAGTTTTGCAAAACTGAAACTTGTATTAATTTTCTCTGTGTCCAATATCACAAACCATGTCAAAGTGACAGACGTATTTGCATTAGCTTTTGATGTGAACAGGAAAAGATATGGGAAGTGTTATTTTTTTAGGCTTAGTTTTTTAGTTGCTTTACTATCTGTGCATGATTATGTGGTTATTTGCATATAATTATTTGCATTTTAGCATTGCATTTTGCTGTGTGTGACCTGTCAGAACAGACCTGCGACCCACCAGTTGAGGATCACTGCATTAGAGAAACAGTCCAAACACACTAAAAGCACACTTACATTTATTCACTCGACAGAGGCTTTTATCCAAAGTCACTTACAATGCGTTCAAGGTATACATTTGATGCCACTAGCATTGTTAGTTCCTGTTGTAATAAGATAATTACTGCATTCAGTACACATGTCCAAATAATTAGTACTTTCTTAACTTTGACTTGGACGGATGAATAGAGCTATTTCAGGTGCAGTGATATTGTGTTTAACTCTATGGGGAATTCCCTTCTTGCTTTCGTGGCTGACACATTTTCCTTTGTTTTCACCCTTTCAGATGTGCTATCCTTATGTTCAATCTGCTACCTCTACCAAAGCAAATCTGATAATGAGAAATGCTAAAACTATGCAGATTTGTCAGAAATAAACCTGTCAGTTTTGAATAATTATTTAGTTGTTTGCTGAATGATGTCATTTTTAACAACCGAGAAAAAAAAGAGAAAAGTTTGCACATATAAGAATTGTATTTTCTAGTGAAAACATCTTAATGCTTGGCTACCAAATGGACCCCAAAACAACATCTGATGCACATTTTAGTAGGCTACATTTTCATATGAAAAACTGCATAAATAACAAAAAACTAGTAAATATAACTAATAAGCTGTTGTAAGATCAGTCTCTTACTCATTCCATTTGACATGTTCCTAGATATGAGTGCTTTCTCCTATGAGAAGCGATGCGTGGTAATGTAATATTTCAAGTGTTCTATTATTAATCTCCAAATATAGTGCCTCATACCTTGATGTCTCATTAATCATTCAATTTTGTCTCATGAAACATAAACAGCGATTGTATTTAATGAATTATTAATCTTATTAATGGACCGCACAAGGAGCCAAACCGACACTCTGCAACTGTGAGTTAACAATTTGACAACAGCAATGCATCTCATCTGTGTTATCGCTAACTCTGCTGCAAAGCATCGTACATAAACGGTTACACATATCAGTCATGAGCAACATCGACTGTGGCCATTTAACTACTTGATGAAGGCATATCAGGAGACTCACACCAAGGATCATAATAAGTATGCTAATTAGGCTCAAATATGTCTTTAATTTATCATATCCTAGAATTCATAATTAGTTTAGAAATATATGAGTAAATATTTAATAACTAAATAAATCATGTCCCATTGGTCCAGTCTAGTAGGAGATAGATATAAGATAGTATTTCTGAAATATGAACATAGTCTTGCAATAACTAGCTAATTAGGGTGGAATGGGATGTATTTTGAAGTGATGCCAAATAGGTTTAAAGGGAAATTTAAAGGGGCCCACTCAAGCGTGGGGCCCGGTGCGACCGCACCAGTTACACCACCCCCCCCCCCCCCCCCAGGACGGCCCAGGTCAGTAAATTTGACAGTACACCTTAACTGTATTTCATTAAAAAAAAAAAAAAAAAGTATTTATGAAACTGCATATAAAAAGTACTCAGTGTTTACTTAAGTGTGACAAAAATAGTCTAAAGCTCATAAACACTAAAAAAAAAAAGGTGTAGAAACAATTTTCACTCAGAAATTGCTAGTAAAGTTAACTAAGAATAATCATTACAAATAATTATAAAAGAGAATGGCAAGTAACACTGATTTAAATGTGAAAGACTAGAATAGGACTGAAATAGTGTTTATTCTTGTAAAATGTGTTTACATCTTGTACTGTATTTACAACTATGTATTACAATATAATTTAAATTCATATTAAATGCAAATATATATATATATATATATGTTTTTATTGTTTTGTGTTAGTTATTTTTTTTTTACCTAATCAAAATAACATGACTGCAGTTTGATTGAGATTAATTGGAATGCACAAAAAAAAAACAAAAAAAAACAACATGATTTTTGAAAATTGTTAAAAAATGGAGTTATCTGTTTTTGCAAAATAACTCTTTATATATAAGTGCTCTTTTTAACAGTATGTATTTCTTTTTCACAAGGGTGTCTCTAGACCCCATCCATTTTCACTGAATGGAAAAGAGCAGCTTGGACATTCAACTAAATATCTCCTTTTGCATTTCACAGAAGAAAGAAAATCAGATGGACTCAGAATGACAGAAGGGACAATACATGATGCTAGCATTTCCTTTTTTGGGAGAGCCGTCCTTGTAAGTCATTGTGAATCAGAATGTCACACACTGAACAGCAGGAATTACTGTGTGCCCGGCTGAAGGAGAGGTGTCAAACATCCTTGACCTGAGTGTAGGAGTGTAGGGGGAGTGTGATGATGGCCTGCTCAGGCTTGAGTGAAGGCCTTGTTAAACGGGCCGGCGTCAAGGGTAGCACAACCGCCACTGGAGGATGGAGGCCACGTCAATCCCACACCATTCCCCAGATCTCTCAGGGCAATCAGCGATACCTGATGCAAAGCAATCAGAAACAAAATGAAACCCTGTTTGCGTACATTTTCATCAATTTAAATCAGCAGATTCATTTTCCCTTCCTATTTGCTGAACATGCGTGATTGAAAGGCAGCGGTTTTCCCCTCTCGCCATGTGAGGTTAAACAGATTTTGAGATAGTTGCCTGCTAGACTGGCTTTCTGGGTATGTTTGTATTTGATTAGCCGGATCCAGAGCTCTGCATGTAGCTGCTGCGGTTGCTGAAGTATCTAAGACGGCCTTAACCTCTTTCCTCACCCTTTCTCTATTATGCAAATTTGTCCGGGCCCTCTATGGATACGGAGTCTGATCAGGCAGTTATTTTCTCTGGCCCTCTCTAGTCTTTTCATTGAAACAAATAGCCACTGCTGGCGTAATGGAAAAACTGGTGGTTGCATAATGCTGTAAGAGATGCATTGCTAACAATATCATATGTCAAGGTTTGTGAGGGTGTTTTTTTTTCTGTTTTATTTTCTAAAGATGCTATGAGACATTGTATTAAATGCTTAACCCTCTGTCATTGTCTTGAATATGGTTTCCTATCTGCTTTGTAAGCACAATACAGATGTACAGTCTGCAGTGCTCGGTCACACGCACATGGATGCATGATGACAAACATGCTATGCATATGAGACAATGCTCACTTTAATTTAAACTTAAGTTAACAAAGTGTGCTGTAACAGTGACAAAGGGAATAGGGCAGTGGAATGACAAGAACACAAGAAAGCGGCAAAGACAGGGCCTTGATGTTTGATTTGGTGGATTTTCACATGAATGAAAATGCAAAAAGGTAATAAAGCATTCTGCAAGGTTGAGGAAAACAACTGTTGTCACGAACCCAGGGTTGCACATCTTTTCCCCAGAGGAAAAACGGCGAGCGAAGATTTACCTGAAAGGCAATAAGAGAGAAGCCCATTTTATTCTGGTTAGGATCTTTCAACCACAATCAATTTGGCCTGTCACCATAAATAATGGGGGTCACGGAGAGCTGTGAGGTGTGTTGTGTTCACTGTTGACAGTGTGGTTTTGCCAACATTCGCAGGGCAACTTATTTTTGCATTTGAAATGCATGTACGTCAAAATTTGCCTATAGTGATTTTTCAAATCATCCACTTTCATAAGCACCCTATCTTTATTATTGGAGGACGGTTGTGTGTAATTAGATTAAAAGTACATCACCTAAAGGCTGTGCTGTGGTTTGTGTGGATGTGCTAAGCTCCTGGTCATCAGATATGTCACCGATTGCTCAGGGGTACGATTTTGCCAGTGGCACTACACATTGATGTTAGCGATACAGTCATGCCGTTCTCACACAGACTCACTCGAGAGACCATGATTATATCCTTATATGACATGGTCTATGATTGAGCAGAAGAATATTAATATTTGATGCTGTTTATATGTGAATATTGCATTTTTTTTTATTTTTTTTTTAGATACTATTCCTTTCACACTACATTTTTTTTTTAATGTGTATTCCTGTTCCCTACATTTATATGGCACATAATCAACACATGATAAAGAGTCCTACTGAATGGAAGGTAACAATTTAGTGACAGACAGTGTTTATGATGGTCTAAAAAACACTCCCTTCGCTATTTTTATTGTTATCAGAGCTTAGGTTTTGGTGCAGAAACAGATTAGAAAAACTATTTCAGCCATCTGTCAGGCAACAGCGACATTTTATGTGTGGCATTTTCGAAAAAAAATCACTTGGAGCACCTAAGTTAATTAGTAAATACCAAATGCCATAAACTAATAATTGGACAATTAGGTACAATTAGCAAAATATGTCAGCATCAATTCATAATAGAGATATGAAATCCAGCTATTGCATGCAATAGCGTTGAAAAGCAATGTGAATCGTGTGGCTCCAAAATTGGCAGGAAACATTTACTTTGAAAAGGTATTTGCAACTAAAGCAATGCTCAGCTAGCTAAGTAAGCTAATCTGAGAAGCTAGATAAGATACTGTTGGATATTTGAACATACTGACTTTGTATTTGTACCTTCTGTTTTACCTTCTGATATTTGACTTAGCAGCTATGCAAAGATTAGCTTGACATTTGTTGCAAGAACCCTCTGAATTGTTTCATTTCTCAATACCGTGAGATACGTGATTCAACTGAGAAAAAAAAAAAAAAAAAAACGTCTGATTTGCGGATGATTTGTTCTTGGTAGCTGGTTTATGTGGGTTTTAGGTAGTTTAAGATGGTCTTTGAGGCTGGCCAGGTTTAGGAAAAAAAAAATCTCCAAACTCCTTTAAAACCAGCTTACAGAACAGTCTGATCAAGCAAGGAGACCAATAGACCTGATTTAAGAAGTGTTATTGGCAGGAAAGTGCATTACTGCATAAGGGAAATGTGTTTTAAAATATTTGTGCATTGATTCTGTTGAAATTACTTACAAATGAAAATGTTGAGGGTTCATGGCTTTCATGCAGACAAAATACAGAAAAGAAAAAAAAGAAAAAGAAAAAAAAATCACTGATTAGGGCAGAGCTCAGGGACAAATGACAGGCACAATCTTCCAGTTGCAAGGTGAGAATTCAGCAATGATATTTTAAGCAAATAGCATACATGTGTATCGCAAATTTATTATTTTTCTTTGTACCTGGAAATGGAAAAGCGCAGGAAAAGTCTCTCCTGCTCCCAGACACACATTCACACAAACCACTCTTTTTTTCCCTGCACTGAACACAACAGAGAATAAAGTATACATTTCTATTAAAAACTCTTTCTCACTAGAAAGCTTACTGTTTGACATACTCATCTTCCAGCACAAAGCATGCGTGAAGTACAGACAGTAAAAGGGGTGAAGCACTGTAACTTTACAGTTGAAAGAGCCTGGCTTTTTTGTAGGGGATTGTGGTATTTCTTTTGCAAGGTTCCGAGCTTTCCTTTACTACACCAATTTGTATAAAAGTTCTACGGAAGCCTGAACCTCTCCAAATGGCAAACAATGTTCATACAGCACCTTTCAGCAACTTCCAGTCTTGATACAAATGAATTCTCTCTTCTACTGTGTCAAACAGTCTGTAGTTTCAGTTGATGGTTGCTAATCGTATCTGTCATGTCTTTCAACAGGTCTTGCACTTTCTAGCAAAACTGGTTAAAGGAATAGTTTAAAATAAATGTGCTGAAAATGTACTCAGGTGGCCCAAGATGTAGATTCGTTTCTTCCTTGGAATAGATTTGGATAAATTTAGCATTAAATCACTTGTTCACCAATGGATCCTCTGCAGTGAATGGGTGCCGTCAGAATGAGAGTCCAAACAGCTGATCAAGACATCACAATAATTCACAAGTAATCCACATAACAAGTCCATCAGTTAGCATCTTGTGAAGTGAAACGCTGCATGTTTATAAGAGACAAATACATCAAGACGTTTTTAACTTCTTGGGAAAATATAATTTTTTAGGTGAACTATTCCTTTAAGATCTAGTTATCAATTATAAATGTACAGAGGATTTATTTTATCATCTAATTAAGCATGCAGGCTGTGTTCTTTAAAGTGAGATAATGGTAAAATAATGAAATGGAGAAAGGTGTTTGACTGGTTAGCATGGTTCAGTCAGACTTGACTTGTAGATGCCATAACTATTAGGGCTGTCAAAAAAAAAAAAATTGATTTTCAAATATTCGTTGAATTAGACGTTGCATTCAAATTTTAGGTCTGCGTCAGCCATCAGGCAGCATTATCAGTGGTGCACGAAATGCGACGATGATGTAAGTGTTATTGCATTTTATTGCTTTTGTTAGCCTATCCAGTTGAAGCCACTAGATGTGACGCTGCTACGTTGTTCATTCAATATATTGCAGAAAACGAGAGCATCAGTGTGGAGAAGATGTTGTTTACGTCAAAACTGAAACCAAGCCATTCACACAGAATACATATTTATCACATTTTCTAGAGGGACATCTATCAGCGTTGCACTCGTGTCTCGCACAAGAGAGCGGCATGTTTAGAAAGCCATGTAAAATTAATGTAAGTTCAACTTTCAAAAATATGTCTCAAGACTTCATTGGCAGTTTTTCCCCATCCCACTGTATCTCATGTTTTTAAATGAAGAAAGTAGCCAACTTTTGTGATTGGTTTTCGGTCCTTTGTATAAAACTATACATGCATGGTGCGGTTTTTTTAACTTCTAATTGTTTAAGCAACTTTATTAATTATATATGGTTTATAAACATTATTTTAAACATTATGCACTTTTTTTTTTCAAAGATTGTTGTGTTATTTTATTACGCTTTGAAGAAATGTGCATAATATTTAGTTAAATGCACCCTCTTGTGGCCTCAGGAGATAGGCCAAAAGCTTTTTCCCCCCTAACTGAAATTATGCCTTTTAAATTTGAATATAATTTTAATTTTAATCATATTTAAATCGAAAATTCGAATTTAGTTTTTTAGTCATTTTGACAGCCCTAATAACTACACCTTTATGCGTACAAAAATATTCACCTCCATTGACAAATAGCTGAGTATTCTGACAAAATATAATTTTTAGCAGGCACTGTAGATGTTTTACCAGTGAGAGATATTTTGGAGGGCTCTCAAAGCGTGAAATGGTCTTATATTTTGTGCTGGCTGCATGCACCAGCAGGATAGTTGGTTGTGAGGCTTTGCTTAACTTTTTGTTCTAGCACATATTTCACAAGAACAATACATTTAGTGCTTGCTTACCTCGCTACTTTAATACCTTTGGTGAAAGTTTATTCTGTTATTGATGTTTATGTTTTTTTTCCTCTGGAGTAGGCGTCTCTCTTGCTGCTGGATTCTGCAGTGAGGGAAAGTACAATGTAAACGACGTAGTTCAATAATCCACCAGGAAAATCATGAATTCAGACTTATTTTACCTACAGAGCACAGATTCTAAGCCAGGTTGATAATATAGATGTTCAAAATCCTTGTAAGTGACGGTAGGGTTAAATATATAGGTTACTGTTACATACATGTAGGAATATTTATGCAGCAATTCTGGTGAGGCAGCAATGTTGACAATCAATGGGCAGACAAATCTTACCACACCTAGCATTTAATAGCTTCTTGTCAGCCAGCATAATTATAGTGGAAGGAAAAAGGATTGCATGGTGCGCTGATACATTTGAATTATCCTGAAAGTGTGGTGTTTTATAGTTCAGGTGTTTCCCTCTGTGACTCTAATTCAATTAAAGTGAGACTGGTTCAATTACCCATGCTGTTACAAACCGTGGAAGATCTCATTATAGTGCAAAGATTGACCTGAGCCACTTCTCAAGATAACCCTAACAAATACAAACGTCATCGTTTATTTACTGAAGTTAACACATTTCCTTTTGAGGCACATTTTGGAAATGTTATATAATTGTTTGTTATACATGGCTGTGCAACTCTGCACTAGTCATTGTCAAAGTTGCCATAGCGAGTTAACACTTGGATAGTTAGAGTGGATTAGTTGCTTAAAGAATAGCAAGTAAGTCATAGTATTTCATCCAGATAACGTTTTCCCATTTCACGTTTGAAATCCCAAGGCTGCTACAGAAGATTAGTGATTTCTTTGGTATTTTTTTCCAGCTGAGCACAGATAACTTCACATACTGAACGGTTTCAGCCACTTGCAGTTTAGGATTTGCAGTTAATGCAACTAGCAGATTGTTAATGGTAGGGAACAACAGAGAAATGTGTAATGGCTCTCTGCCAACATTTTCAAAACAATGACCTTGATTTATGTTTGCTTTCTGGCTGCTAGAATGGTTTCTATTATTTCTATTGTAGAAGTACACTTTAGAATACTTTTTAAAAGAGTACCTGTTACAGAATATATATATATATATATATATATATAATATATATATATATATATATATATATATATATATATGTATATATATATATATATATGTATATATATATATATATATATATATATATATATATATATATAAAACACATAAAACAAAAAAAAATATCTGCTAAAACAGTTTCTATCATTTCTGTTGTAGAAGAATATTCTGTTACCTGCAAATTCTGTTTTTTAAATTTACTTTAAAGATTTGAACTTTCCTCATCTTTAATAAAAAAGTGTACATTTCATACAGTTAAATCACACATCTATTAATCTGAAATAAATATGTTGCTTAGAATTGAGAAAAGATGACATCTTAAAGGCAAGAAGTGTCAGATATGAGCTTGAAAAGCTCCAGAAACATAGTTATATTTGTGGTCAAACACTGGGCTTTCTAGCTTAGCCTTACTGGTGATCATTGTCAAACATGTCAGCCATAGTGTCTGTCTTAAAATACCCTTGATACATGTTTCCATGGAAGAGCAGAGAGTATGTCCAGCAGCGTCTAGCTATCTCTAGTCATTCTTGAAGGCCGGAGTCACACATCCAGATTGATTGTGGATAGCGCTATCATCTCCGTCCATCTAGAACTCAGGGGAAATCACAGCTTGTTCTATCAATCAGAGTGAGGAACCGTTTCAACTTGTTCTGTGCCTCAGTGGTATTTTAGGTCAGATTTTTCACTAGTTCCCATCTATGCAGAAATTGGGCTGGAAGAGAAGTGCACCGCAGATCCGTGTCCATTTCTAAGAAACCTGACATTTTTCAAGTCTCAGACAACCTGATTCCCTTAAATGCAAATTCTGTCACTTAACTTGATTTTTTGTTAGCTTTTAGCATATTAATGTTTCTCTTTGGATCCTAAGGGGTGTTTGTTAGATTGTGACGGATGATAGAGATCAAACAGCAGTATTTACATCAGCGAGAGGCAAACAAAAAGCAACACTGGAGTTATCCCAGCAAATCCGGTCCATTAGGCCTGGACATGCAGCAGGGAATCTTTTGTGTCATGCATTAAAGCAGCAATTAGCTTGTGGTACTCAATGTTCAGATAGCTTTTTTGACGTTTTTTCCCGCAATGGATGAAATCCAATTAAATGACAGGAACTTACTCTCTGGGTTTTTATGAACCGCCTACATGCTCTTTGATGCATAAGCACATTGTTACAATGGAAGCCTGATTACAGGAAAATACATCACATTGTGTGCTGGGGAAAAGCAGGAGCCTAAATGACTAATACTGTGCGGAAAACCATCCTAAAAATTAACTGCAGTAGGTAATGAATGTTTTACTTAGTGAAGTATATTAATACCTTGACTGGAAGAGAACAGATTGATTTTTGTTTTTCTGTTGTTGAAATGATTGCATTAGGATGCACTTTTGGCTAACAGACAGAAAGTCTGTGGCTATCAATATCTGTCTGTCTGTCTGTCTGTCTGTCCGTTCATCCGTTCATCCATCTATCTATCTATCTATCTATCTATCTATCTATCTATCTATCTATCTATCTATCTATCTATCTATCTATCATCTATCTGTCTGTCTATCTGTCTGTCTGTCTGTCTGTCTGTCTGTCTGTCTTTCAACAAATACAGTATTTTACTATTGTTTACTAAAACACTATTCATTCCTAGGAAACTAATACACTGATTTTTTGTTGTTGTTTTTTTTCCCCTGAGAACTTGTGTAAAACGTGAAACATTTTTCACATTTTTGATAAATTAAATGTGTCATTGCTAAACAGAAGTAAACTAAAATTAAAACATGCAGTACATATGCATATATGCTAACAGAAGTCTTAAAGGGGTCATATGATGTTGCTAAAAAGAACATTATTTTGTGTATTTGGTGTAATTAAATGTTTTTATGCGGTTTAAGGTTAAAAAAACACATTATTTTCCACATAATGTACATTATTGTTGCTCCTCTATGCCACGGCTTCTGAAACGCATCGTTTTTTACAAAGCTCATCGCTCTGAAAAGCGAGGTGTGCTCTGATTGGCCAGCTATCCAGTGCGTTTTGATTGGCCGAATGCCTCAAGCATGTGACGGAAATGTTATGCCCCTTAACACTGTGATGCGTGTCCCGGTTAGAACACCGGCGCGACAAGACAAAAACAATAAAACTTGTTACAAACAAGCCATTTGTTGCATCCAGTGGTGACATAATTATGGATTATAATGACTTATACTGTGTTTTTACGTGTTGCGTTGCATCGCGCAGCTGAAACATAAAACCATGTCTGTATTTGTGATCAGAGAAACGACAAACAACAAGCACTACTCTACACTGCTCAAAACTCATGTTTGAATCGTCAGTGGCAAATCAATTAAATATGTAAACGAACTTACAGATTGTGAGTCAGAACAGCCGGCATTGTAGTCTTCTCTCCCAGGTTCAGGAAACAGTTCTCATCCTCCATAAAATGCGCTGCACACATCTGAATATTTTGGTTGGACTGTTCTGGAACAGTGTTGTAAATACAACTTAACCACTGATTTCTAGTTGTGTCCTCTTTTGGAAGGCCAAACAAAGTAGTTTCGTTTTCACAACAAAACTGCAACTCCACAACATGGCGGCAGCGGCAACAGCGAGAGTAAAAGTTACGCCTTCTTTTTTTGGGTAAACATTTGGGTGGCATTATGCAAATCTTCCCACATCGTGATGTAGACATGTGGGGGCATGTTTAAACGAGGAATTTTAGGAAGGCCGTGGTTGAGTCCTAACTTCTTTGGATTTGAGACTTTAGTCTTTGCAACTTATCTATTCACGAACAGCTTGTAACACTCCAAAGAGAAAGGAAAACTTGAAATCGCATCATATGACCCCTTTAAAAAAAAGCCTTTAAAAAAATTGTTGTCAGTCCAACAATTTTATAAAAATTATATATATATGTAAAGTGAATATGGTCTAATCGGTTGGATTGAAGAATCAGTTGGGCTTGAGAACATCGCTGCTTGTTATGTGCAGCAGGCTCTGATTATTAACGCCTACCTCCATGAAGTCAATATAGCGTAATGTGTCTACATGCATCATGATTGAGTTTGTTTCTTCATCTACTTTGCTTAATCTTGTCACACAGGAATAGATTATCCTCGTTGAGGGGCACAAAGTGTTAATTTCCTATCAGGATCACTTAAATACCTTTGGCCTCTGCTCTCACTGTAAACTAAGGGTAGTTCAACTTAGACACAGCTGATTGGTTTCTTTGTGGAGGGAGTAAATCATAATGAAAAAGGGATCGATGCAAATGAAAGTGCAGGCTCTAAACATGCTATTGAATTATATTAGCACTGCAAAATTGCTTCCAGGACAGTATGTATTGAGCTTCCTCTGCCACACAAAAGCCTGTGCCATGCTTTCCTTTGGGCTTAGATGATATTTGGTCAAAACTAAAGAAAGCATTAATTTCAGGAGAGCTTGGCTATTGTGTTGTCAATCTTTTGAAAAAGTCCAAGACTGTGATGGACAGTCAGCGCAGTCAAAGCAAACTACTTGTTTTGCTAACAGGGTTATGAACTAGAGGATGTTTTCAGCATCTGTTATGATGTTATGTACTATAAGTACTGTGTTTTGTCTTGGAATCATGAATTGTTTACAATATATAAAACAATTCATTAATCAAATTAATGAACAGCCCTGCATCTTGGAAAAAATAAATCTGCTGCTTTGCAAATATGGCCTAATATTTCCTAATTAGATGATGCCGAGATCAAAAATAGCAATAAAAACTTTCCATCACAATTTTTTTTTTTCAAATTATGTTTCAACTTTAATGCCCTTATCAAAATAAAAGTAGTCAAGAGTCAAACTTTTGTTTTAATGACAAAAAGAAGTGTTTTAGCAATTTGAATACATTTAACTATCTGCAAAATGGTGCAAAAATATATTCAAATCATCCATTTGATTTCAAAGAATTTTGCATAAACACAGGTTTATAAATAAATAACCTCTTGACCCTACAAAATCTGTCATTTTCTGTTACAGTAAGGATTTATTAAAACACCTACAGATGTAGCAGAAAACATCTGGCTCATGTTTGCACTTTCTTCTGTCACTGATCATAGTTCTAAATTTGAAATCAAGTCTTCAGAAGCATTCATACATGAAAATCGGCTGGGAATTGAACACAGTTGTAACCTGGCTCCGAGAAAGAGATGAATCATGTCTTTGTGGCAGTTTTTCTGGTGATTAAGTGATAATACAAGACTTCTTCACTTTATGAATGGTTGTCGAAAAGCAAAAATGCTATGAAATTCACATCAAATGTGATGCGCTGTAGAAAAACAGCACCCCAAAATTATTACGAAAAAAGTACTGGATTTTATTCAGCAAATACGATGCAGGGACGTGTTGTTAATCACACATATAAATGCTTACTTAGAAAAGCTAGTAGTTGCAGGATTCCTTATTATGGGATTTGCGTGCAGGTCAGGGAGCACAACTAAATGCGTTTTATTCTTATACTTAATCACAATAAATTAACACATTAAATAGACAGCCCTAGTTTCAAGGTTCCCATTATTTGGAGATTAGTTGCAACATGCCATTTAATTCAAAAGCAAATGACAAACAGGACTAAACGGCTTCTACGATCATTCATGATAAGTAGTGTCATTTAACAGATGCCTTTTCTTATTGCAACCACTTTCTCTCTCTCTCTCTCTCTCTCTTTCTTCCCCTGTTGAGAGGTAGACCACCATGTTGTCAGTGTTTCATGTTGAGCAAGGTTCTTCCCCTGTGTGAACTCTGATTTTCTTTTAAGTGGTTTTTCCAATCCTTTTATACCTCATCCCTCCTTACATGTCCCTCTAGATGGCTCTGAATTAAATCGTTCATTAGCATTTCATACATCGACGCAACCTGCCCCATGAGGACCCAAGGAAGTACATGGGCGATATTACAACACAGGCTTTTATATTATTCTCTTATTGTTGATTGAGGGTTCATTAGAGAAAAACTAATTACTGGTTTTAATTATCATCTTTTCTTTGTTAATGCTTGTCTGCTTTTTAAAACGACTTTTTAGAACATTTTGTTTGTAGTATCATTGGTATTACAGTAACCATTTTAACATACTTGACTTATTTTTGTTGTTGTTTTTGTAACCATAAAGTCCTTACTGTGTATATTTTGTGCATTTATTCTTACTAATAAGCATCATTATAATGTGTTTATATGGTACTCATGCTATAAATGAATGTGTTGTTTGGTTATTTTCTAATTGTACCCTTAGGTGCTGATGCTGTAGCATTATTGGCCATGCATCTCTTTAATATACCATACATGCTGCCTGCAGCATGGTCAGAGACAAGAATATGTAAATCTGTTTATATCCAGGTAGAGCCCAGTAGAGCGCCTATGACAAGTCATTAGTTCCTGTTTTTTAATTAACAGGTTTTGGTGAGGAAGTTTAGCTTCACACTTCTGAATGTAATTTGTATTTTCATTGTGTTAATAAGATGTGTCTTTAATTACCTCATGATTGCATTCAGAGGCGTCGTCTCTGCTCCTGTGAGGATCTACAGCACTGTAATACTCGCCTCAGTGCTTGAGAGACTCTGTTTGATCCTCTTTGTTCAAATGTGATCAATCAGCCAATCATGAAGGTGTGATCAGCCTGGTTATTAACACACATGGGTGTTTATAGATGCTATAGAGGATCTACGCTTGTTCTGGAACTTACCAGTCCATTTCCAATGATCTGGTTATCATAGACAGACAGCTATCTTTTACTAAAAGTTGATAAAAATGATCAACTAATTCTGATCGTTCACTTTCTTTTTTGCCTTATGATGAGAAATACAAATCATCCAGAGTTTTTGCTCATATGTAAAACCATATACATTTATGAAATGCTACTCATAGACCAGAACACTGAAATATGAAAAATGACAAGGGTGAAAACCAACAAGCTGATACATTTAATAGAAGGACAGACACTCCTTGTGTAAAAAAGTACATTTAAGATACTTAAAAAGAGTACTTATTACAGAAATAAAAGACTGTACTTTCACATTTCACAAAGAATATACTTATACATTCAGTGTGAACGGAATATAATGTTGTTGAATGAAAATGTATTATAGTTTAGCATTTAACTGAACTTTAGAATGCATTTAGCTGAGATTTAGTCCTTTTGACTTCGAGTAATTAGGACTTAAGTACATCTTTATATGTCATTTCATAGTTTTGTTGTCTTTGAAATGTAGTTCGTGTGTACAGTTGAATGTACAGACAAGCATTTATGGTAAACTAAAATATACTTTAATGCAATTCATGTTTAAAACTTTTATGTCATTACAGCACAGTACATCACAGTATTTATGATGAAGTTGCAATTTAGTACATTTTTAGGCCTATTTATAAAGGCGGTATTTTGTTTTAGAAATCATTAAAGCAAAGCTATTTTTAATTGTATTTGTATTCATTCTTTCATTCATTCATTCATTTACTTTGTATTATAATAATACATATACATTTTGGAATTTGATCATCACAATGATGACACTACAAAAAATACAATGATGTAGTTAGTAAGCAAATCTTTTTTTTTTTTTTTTTTTTTTTTTAGGCATTTATTAATTATGCAAAACTTCAAATGAGAAGTCACTTTAACCTTTTTAAAAAGCATTGGAAAACAATTGCATTCAACCCATTTAAATCTGAGAATGAGCTTTACATGCGCGGCATGGTAAAGCATCTACAGCTTAAATGTTATCCTCCTTTAGAGGATTACCAAAATTCTGTAAATTGGTCAGGGTGGATTTGCAATTTTTGCTTGGTAATCTGTCCCATTTTCTCTGATGGCTTCTATGTCCCTTCTTGTTCATGTAAATGAAAATAGCTGTCGGACGTTATCTGTTTATGAAAGCGGCGGTGGTTTTGTAATAATGGTGTTTGTTCTTTATGTTGCAGCGTGCCACTCCTCTACAGACAGAATGCTATTGTCAATACAGAAATGTACTCTGCGAGGAATAAAAGATAAAAGGTGAAATAAACGGTTCCTCACACAAGGGAAATGCAGACACAGTTGTATAATGGCACTGTGTGATAAAAAAAGAGAGAGAAAACGTTACAGGAAAGCTTTTCCAAACCCACAAGACAAAAGCATTTCAAAGGGTGTCATGCGAGTCAGTATGTTCATAGATAGAACCGTGCCCCGTGCATATGTGTCACACTCTTGTGTGAATTTACAGGCATTTATTAACATAACTCAGCATTATCATTTTTTTTTTTTTTTTGGTAAAGCAAATAAGAGAAAACAGCACTTGACTCTACAATACTTGTATAGTGACTAGGATATTTTCATGCTTTTTCAGCAGATAAAAATCAATTATTTGAACATATCTATGTAAAATGCATCGGAAAATGTGTTCGAGTGAATCCTAGCGTAGTGTCGGTGAATGAGTGCTGCACTATAACATATCTATATTTGTTATATATTATATCAGTTATAACTACAGTAGGGAAATGAGCTAACCTTGATTCTGTGGTTTTTGCACTCATACTGGAAACATACTAAATAGACTACTGTTTGTTTTTAGCAAATCAGCATATTAGAATGATTTCTGGAAGATCATGTGACACTGAAGTCTGGAGTAATGATGCTGAAAATTCAGCTTTGCCATCACAGGAAGAAATTACATTATAAAATATTCTCAAATATAAAACGGCTATTTTAAAATGTACTTTTTTTTTTTGTCAATTGCAGCCTTGGTGAGCATAAGATACTTTCAAAAACATCAGTATGTACATACTAGTGTGCTGTATTCAAAATGTAGTTTGTGCTATATATTGATAGGATTTAATTTGATAGACATGTTCTCAATGTCAGGGATTATTTCTGCCTGACTGAGCCATATTTGTGCATATGGTTCATATTTGTATTTGACCTGCCAACATTTTCACTGGTGCAACCACAAAAACATATTGTCCTGATGTTTAGTGGATCAAGGCCTGAATCTGTGTTGATTATACTGATTCACATCATGAGAGTATGACGAAACACAGCCTATTATTAGTCATTTAGCATTAGTGAAAGCCCATTTATTCCCCAGAAGTGACCTGGTGCTAAGTGCTCTGCTCAAGGGCATGATGGCGACAGGGGATCCCACTGACTGTCAAGGTCATGCATGAGTCATTCCTACTGCGGTTTGAGCAAGAAACCTTTGTATTACCAACCACAGAGCCACCAGACCCACTGGTTTTCACAAACAAGATGAGATCATGTAAGGATTAACATTTAAAGGCAACAGCTGAAGTTGTAATATGAAAGGCAGGGGCAACGACAGGCAAAAGAGACATTTCTCTTCTTTTTTTTTTGTATTAAAAGATCTTGCAGATGAATGTTGCAGTGCGGAAGCTGACAGCCCAGGGTCTGTATCTGTACAGCACTAGCTGAGGTGAAATATTTAATTGAACACCCCTTCCTGCTTCACTGATCACAGCTACTACTCAAATTTAACTTGTCCTGATCATGCCTCCCTAACACTCACCCTATTCCAACACCATGTGAAGGCTGGAATTTGAAAGCTGTCAGGATATGCTCTCTTCTTCATCTCTCTTTCTCTCTCTCTCTCATCATTTTCCCTGTCTCTCTTCACTCTTCTTTCTTTGTCTGTTTTGAGAGGTGAGAACACAGATTTTTAATGAATGGCAAGCATTTAAATGAAAGCCCCTCTACACACAGTTACTCAAAACTGGAATCAGAGATTGAGGCTGGAATTCTTTTATCTGAGTATGTATGCAGTTCATTTAATATATAATATGCACTATAATATACAGTTTTTTATTTTTATTTTTAAGTTTTATTTCTTTTTACTTTTTCAAATTTAAAGGAATGTTCTGTTATCATTTACTTATGTTGTTACGAATATTTTATTCTTCCATGGAATACAAAATGAGAAATTTAAACAAATAAGGATCATTCTTTTCAGTTGCAGCTCGAGCTTTCAAGCTTCAAAATGGATGCAAAAGCACATAAAAAGTATCATTAAAAGACGTAATTCAACTCATATGCTACACTCTTAAAATCTTCTGGAGATTTTATTCATAACCTTCCCCTCATTGTGACCACTGGATTAACTGATTTAGATGAATTTTTTTTATTAAAAGTAATTAATTGCAGTAGTAGTAGTAGTAATAATAATAATAATAGTAATAATAAATAAATAAATAAATAAATAAAAAGAAAGTTACTTAGCACTATAATACACACACACATATATGTATGTATGTATTTATGTCTCTGTGTGTATTATATATAATGTTATATAAGTAATATTTTCTATTAAAGTTATATATAACATCCAACAAATATTGTATTTAAGCAACATTTCTCATATTCATTTATTCTGATATACCAAAATAACTAAAACTAAAATAATAATTATATAAATAATTCAATAAAAAGATTTAAATATATATATATATATATATATATATATATATATACACACACACACACAATTTAAATTTCCAGTGTCCTACCTATAATTAATTTGGCTGGACAAGTAAAAAACTTTAAAGACATTTTTCTCAGTTTCAGTTAAGGTCTTCTGCATTTGTAGGGCAGTACAGTGTACCCATCTTCTGATGGCTACTTCCAGCAGGATAATGCACCATGTCACAAAGCTCAGATCATCTCAGACTGGTTTCTTGAACATGACGATGAGTTCACTTTACTCAAATGGCCTCCGCAGTCACCAGATCTCAATCCAATAGAGCAGCTTTGGGATGTGGTGGAACGGGAGATTAGCATCATGAATGTGCAAAAATCTCTGAGGAATGTTTCCAACACCTTGTTGAATCTATGCCACGAAGAATTAAGGCAGTTCTGAAGGCAAAAGGGGGTCAAACCGGTACTGGTGTACCTCATAAAGTGGCCAGTGAGTGTGTGTGTGTGTATATATATATATATATATATATATATATAAATTAATGGTATCTCAATTATACTAAATGATACTAATGAGACTGCTTAGCATGCATGGTAGCAGATCAAGTATATGTGAAGATTTTCTTTGAGCAATGTCGTAGATTGGACAATTTATATACAGCGCATGAGTCATATGGACCTCTTTAATGAAACATTTAAGTTGCTTTTTCTTGTCATTTTGGAGCTTGCCAGTCTCAGCCCTCATTCACTTTCATTATATTGAAAAGACTGAAAAGACTGGTGGTGAAGTCTGTCATGAGTGTTTTCGAAATCCACTAGTCCTGGAGTTTCTGGTGGATTCAGAGCTTAAAACACATAATTATATGTCAATATATTTCATTTAGATTTCAAATGTAGTTTGCATATTCATTTAGTTTAATGCGGAAAAATAAAAGACAAGAATCAAAAGAAAAGAATGTTTCACCTCAGTTCTTTATTATAACCATTTGGCTCATTTCTCTTAAAACGATAAGATGTAACTGAAACTATTTAAATCAATGTTCAGCGTTTTTCTATCAAGGCGTTCCGTTTTGAATGTTATCTGATGGCTAATTCACTACACCCAAGGGTGCAGCCATTTCGTCATTTTGCTGATGCATTGTGCTTAAGGCTAATAAATTAACTATAAATGGATGTCACTTAGCCAAATGATGCCATAAATATGTCATAACTGTGCAGTCTTTGCTGGTCGAGCTGCAGGAGAGTTTCAACATTATGGAAAGGCCAAAACACAAGAAATGCTCTTCATATATCATCCAATCAACACTCAGGTTAATGACCAGCCATGGAGATAAGAACTGCCTCTGAAGAGTGGCCACTAGGTACTTACATATAGTGTGTTAAATCAGTTTAAATAATTGCTTTTGGAGTTTATAGACTTTGTTACTTTTAATATCCTAGATTTTTTTTTTTTTTTTTAATCTAGATGTACCACCATCATCTACTGTTTCTGTTGACTTTGCGTTTTCCATTACAACATTATTTTTAGCAGTTTCATTGAAGGATTGCTTCACCGAAAACATGCACGCATGCGCACACACACACACACACACACACACACACACACACACACACACACACACACACACACACACACACACCGTATATATATATATTTAATGCACAAAACATCATTTAAGATGCAAAATTTCATGTTAAGATTTCACTTTCAATTCAGACTTTGTTGATGGCTACAACATCAGAGATTCTGTAACCTAGGTTTAGGTGACTTGCCTAGCTCACATAATATTACAAATCACTTCAAAATCTCAGTTGGTTCTTTTCTGCAGTTATAACATGGAGAGCAAATGAAAACTTAAGACTTTGCTTAAGATAATTTTCCCTAAAGACAAAGGCTGTATTAATCTCACATCTGTCTTCTTAAAGTTGAGTGAAGTTACAAACTATGATCAGATTTGATTTGAAATTCCAATCTACTATCAAAAGTCAGATATAATCTCAATTTCTCATCGAATTCTTAATAGAACAAATTATATATCTGCTGTATGCAAGAATTGTTTGATGCAGCATCACTGAGGACTTCATTGCTGCTGCGTCTGAGCAATAAAACGTTCCTCAGGCTTTCGTTCTCACTCACTATATCATTACACAATGTGAGCTCACTTTAGCAACCAAGATGCACCTGCGATGTGACAGCAGCCAACAGTCTGCAGTGTGCTCACAAATGGCAATTTGGCGTGAGATGGATGAAGATGTTATTGATCTCTTAATAATTTTAGGCAGTTGATGAATGGTGCTTAACCCTGTAAAGCCTGACATATGAAATAACAGTTAGCAAATAACAGAAAAACTGTTTATTGTATCTTTAAAGAAACAAAACAAACAAACAATAAATACATTTACACTTAATCATTTAGCAAACACTTTTATCCAAAGTGACATACAAATGAGGACAACATAAGCAATTAAACTAACAAAAGGACAACAATATGTAAGTGCTGTGACAACTCCCAGTCATTTATTTTAAATAACTAGAAAAATAGAATAGAAAGTGTTAGTATTAATGGGTGAAAAGATGACAAAAAATATGCATCTTTAGTTGTTTCTTTAAAATGTTGAGTTAAGCAGGTCATACGTTTATTTTTAATTTAGTATCATATTTGAGACATCAGGGTTTTATGGCACATATACTGTAGTATGATATAGGGGAATGAGAGCTCATACACACAGAAAAAAAAAAAAAAAATTATTCATAAGCTCAATCTGAGCAAAAACTGTGTAGATGCTGATATATATGGCCAAAAAATAAGATAAAATTCAGATAGCTTGCAATGTAAATCAGTACAATCTTGATTTACATTCTAATATAGCCAACTACTACATAAAATGCATATAAGTATCAGCTGTGGGTGGCAAAACATATAATGCAAAACAATATTGAAAAAAAAAAAATATGCATGGATAATCAATTAAACCTAAGTTGCATCAGTCCAGTCCAGTAACAATATACAAAGTTATTCTTATATCATTTTATAAATTTTACTTAATAAAAATCATTAAATATTTCACAGAAAAAGTCACATGCACCACAACCTGAAGGTGGACATTTTTAAAATTACACTAAAAGTCCTTTTACTTGCTAAAAAAAAAAAAAAAAAAAAAAAAAAAAAAAAAAAAAAAAAACTAAACTATCAATTCAATGACAGAAGGCATGTGGTAGATTACATACAACAGGGCTTTCAGTAAAGTTCACATCTGAAAGCTGAATAAATAAGCTTTCCAATGATGTATGGTTTGTTATTATAGGACAATATTTGGTCAAAATACAACTATTTGAAAATCTGGAATCTGAGGGTGCAAAAAAACCAACATATTGACAAAATCTCCTTTATAGTTGTCCAAATGAAGTTCTTAGCGATGCATATAACTGAACAAAAATTAAGTTTGGATTTGTTTATTGTAGGAAATGTACAAAATATCTTAATGGAACATGATCTTTACTTAATATCTAAAGGATTTTGGCGTAAAAGAAAAATCCTTTATTTTGACCCATACAATAAATTGTTGGCTATTGCTACAAATATACCCGTGCTACTTATGACTGCCTTTGTGCTCCAGGGTCACAGTTGATATTGTAAGCTTTATAAGGTTAAGTATTCACATTTTGTCATTTGTTCTTTTTTAAGGAAATCTTTTATGGCTGCAAATTTGAAGAGACTAAAATATAGTTTACAAAGCTTACATGCATCCCTCTGATCTTTACACAGTTACTCCAAATAAGATACAATATTCTTTGAAACAAACCAAAATTATTGGTAAATTTCAGCATGCCGCCATTTCAAACATAATTGGTAAATTACATGTCCTCTCTTTAGTAAGATGGAGCAATTTAGAGTTTTCTTTATTGGGTCTGCAGTACTGATGACTATCAGATATGATCTATTTTTCTCATGAGAAGTGACAAAAGGCGATGTTGACAAACGTTGTCATAATTGAGGGTTTCTAGTGCTGCAGCAATCATCTGAGATCATAAATGCTATTCAGCTGTCAATCTGGTGTTCGTCAAGGAATAAAAATAGGAAAATGATGCAGAATGGATGTATTCGGCTGTATAAAAAAGGCCTGTATTTCTCCCAAACACGTCTAATGGGGATGCTTTCAACTCTACTTTCACATAATGAATGCTGACAGTTCCTGATAGGATTATTGCAAGAGTGATATACACAGCCTTACCAAAAATACCCCAACGCATTTATAGAAGCAGTCATTACTATTGGAATCAGTGGCATAATCTTCCTGAATTTCACTGAGCTGTCATCTTCTAACAAGTGGAACTTATTTTGGCAGTGTTATTACAAAAACACATGATCTTCTATAATCCTCTTTGTCTCCTTCAATAACGTCCCGCCACTCTCTGTGTAAATGATACCGCCACCCCAAAACACAGGCTTCTACATTTCCAGGGTCTCTGCCGCCGAGGCTGCTGCTACAGCTGAGCGTGTTAAAATGTAATGAATCACGAAAACAAAGATATGTAGGATTTGCAGCACAAGCCAAGATCGTGGCCTTCAAGCACTGGGACCTTTGACAGTGCACACAGTAGGGCTTGTATTCTGGCGTGTGATTCTGCATTCCCTGTCTCTTGCGGCCCAGACGCCCACACTAAAGATTCAGCTACCTCCAGGCAGTAAGACGAGGTGTCAGTGCCATAAAATGAAAGCCTGAGAAAACTCCAAGGGCACACGCTCTCTCTGTTCATCTGTATCAAGTGTACGTCTATAACAGAAGCATGCAGTGGAGCTATTTGTTATGTATTGAATGTATTTTCGTTTTTAAACAGGTCACCATTTCCTCATGGAACTATTTAACCTTATTTGTTATGGTTTTGTAATATGGGAACATATCATATTTCTTTGCTTTCTTGCTATTCAGACACTGCATTCTTTATAGTAACCTATAATATGTCTACTATACATTTTCTACTGTAGATTTGGATATTTTTACGTTTTCATAAAAAATACACAAAACAATTAGACAGTCTAAAATTACAGATATGTGTGTATGTGTGTGTGTGTGTGTGTGTATGCATGTATGTATTTCAGTTTGTTGTCAAGGCAGCATTTTTCTTTTTTTTTCTCTTTTTTTTATAAAATATTTATTTTATTTTATTTCTGCTTTATTTAAATTAACAAAAGTGTTTTTAATTGTTTTAGTTAACGATAATAACTGTTACAAATATTTATTTATTTATTTGGAAGGGTATAATATAATATAATATAATATAATATAATATAATATAATATAATTAATGATGTCATAATTTATAATAATCTGTATTCTATGGAAATTCCAAGAAGAAGTGCAGCACTAACAGTGGTAAAGTATGTGGAAATATATCTACATTTTTTTATTGATTTATCTTTAGTAGATGTAAAAAAAAAAAAAAAAAAAAAAAATATTATGTTAAAAATTTTCAGAACATAATGTGCCCCACAGGAAGAGTGTGAAGAAGGTGAAAGGTGGAGGATTTCAATGCATTAATGAAGCCAATTCAATGCACATTGTATTGCTCATCAAAACATTGTTTCTGTGTGTTTTTTGTACTTTTTGTCACCATAAATGTCATTACCTATTATGGATATTTTTGAGATTGCACTGTCTGATAAAAAATACAGTCCATAAACCTTTAGAACAGCTTGTACACCTCTGCTGCATTTGTATTCCAGGCACAGCTGTCAAATGCGGTAGAATGCAGGAAGCGCTCATTACCAGCTGTCATCATTTTGTGCATTAATACACACTATTCTGCTTCCTAAAGAGAGCTTTTATTTGCTGAATCATTTTTCAGTTTTTGTCAGTCTCAGGTTAGTCTAATCATCTCTGCCTAGAAGTTGCTGCCATTGTGCTTTCAAGGCAAGACTTTAAATAAAAATGTCAAAGAAGTTCTAGCATAACATTGCAATAGAATTATATTATGGATAACACAATAAAGACAGTGGCCATCTTAGTAATCTTAAGCCATAGAAAAATATTTCTGGAATGTACAGTATATGCAAAAATACTGGGGTCTTCAACCTTTCAGTCAGAGAGCGATGGATCGGAGACCTCTGTTATGTAATAAATTTGTTTAATTTTAATAGGTTAATTTTAAGGTTAGTCTAAAATAGCAGGTGTATAGTATCATATATGCATTTACATACTTTAAATATATAACATTGAAAAGTTTGGGGTTGGTAAGATTTTAAAATGTTTTTACAAGTGTTATGCTCAACAAGGCTATATTTATTTGATTAAAATCACAGTAAAACAGTAATATTGTGAAATATTATCATTTAAAATGACAGTTTTTTATTTGACAAACAATTGGCTTCTTAACTTTAGCTTTGGCAAAGGGGAAAGTTAATATTATTTAATGTTTTTGGGGTTTTTTTTAGTTGGAGAACAGACAATAATTGGCGGATTCCGTGCCCAACCTTTGTCTAAACAGCTGATCTAAGCAATTGTTCAGACAGCTGGGGGAAAAAAAGTACAATAGCTTTGTGCATCACCATCTATTTCAGACTCAATAATTTCACCAACAATAATTATCATAAGGGTTTCTTTACAAAACTGAGAACCTGGAGTATAAAACAAGCTATTTGCAAACATCAAAAGGTTACTAGGTATTTTCTCTGCAGGGCTAATTATCCTGTCCCAGAGTCTTAATCAAGAATCACACCATTTTCAAGATGTTTGACTAGCAATCCAATGACTGAAGAAGGGCATGTTTGTTTTGCAGATACTCTAGCATAGCTGTTATGAGCAATCTACACTGTCAGGATGGATTAGCCGGAGCAAGATGAGCCTAAAACAGAGACAATTTTAAAGGAGTTGGGATTCCTCCTCCACTGCACAGACGCAGTGTGACAGCACCCCATCACAGATGTTTGTCTAGGTGCTGTGCCAGTGTTTTTGTGAGATTTGCATTCTCTTGTTGTGCCTCTGGCTATCCTGCTTTTCTCTAAACAGCTGCTTGTGTTCGACAGTAAGACTCTTGGCTCGGAGATGTTTGGAAGGATTGAAAGCCCCTGAAATAAACTGTCTTAGAGATGTATGGTTTTAACATAAATCACAGGGACTGGATTTTGGGAAAGTTTTCTTTGTTCACTGCTCTTGGTTTACTTGTTATTTAAAATATATTCTTGCGTACATCATCCTGACCATGAGTGGGAGCCTGTTGAGGGACAAGGAAAGAGAAAATAAAATGACTAATGCTTGAAAAAACATAATACATAAATAAAATATGCAACAGCGTCGCAACTAAATGTTGGGAATACATGCTGATCCAGGCTGGTTTGTTGCTGGATGTTTAGATGGTGGACTAGATGCTATTGACCAGCAAAACTTAATAGCTAAGATGGTCGACCAACATGGTTGTTTTATTTATGCTGGTTGACTTCATAGTTGTGCATGTTGTTATAGGGAAAACGCAGATGATGCATACAATAATTTGTTGAATAATGTCGTTATGTATTTTTTTCTTTGTGCACAAACTGTAAACTTACGTCTTAACTACTGATGTCACGTGGACTATTTTACTGCTGTTTTTGCTACATTTCTCTGCCTTGATCATGGTACCTGTAGTTCCCTTGCTGTCTATGGAGCGTCAGAAAGCTCTCGGATTTAACCAAAAATATCTTAATTTGTGTTCTGAAGATGAACAAAGGTCTTACGGGTTTGGAAAGACATGAGTGTGAGTAATTAATGACAGAATTTTCATTTTTGGGTGAACTATCCCTTTAAGAAATGGTGCTGCCATGAAAGCACATTCATCTAAAGTATTAAGAGTAATGCTGAGGATGAATGAATGACCCTGCTCCCCATAGGGAATATAACTGCAGTAATCTTACTCAGATTACAGAATTGAAAGAGCTATACATTTAAAAGCAGAAGTTTATCAAGCAAGTCCCCCCTTTGTGCTAACCTTCGTGTGGCATTTGTTCTAAATTGGCTTCATTTGGGCCTTTTTCGGAGTAAGGGACAATTTGGTTTATCTCATAAATATGCATTAGTACTATGTGTGTTTCCTCAACTGAGAAGCAGGTGCCCGCAGAACCATTTTATGATCATTTAAATGCAGGAAGCTTAGTATTCCAGTAAAAACATGAACTATTGCAGTACATCTGTTCAGAGTTGAGCATTGTGTGCCTCTTTAACAGAACTTCTCTTGGTTTTATTTGTGATACATTGCTGCAGCGGTGATGTATATGTGTTGGCCTGCCCAGAAGTTAGCATCACCCTGATTCCCTCGACAAAAAACAAAAAAAAATTGCATTTTTCCATTGGCTTTTGAAATATTACAGAAAATAAAATCTGTGGCCAACAAAAGTTTATGATTCTTACACATTTTGTTCATCATGACACTCTTCACAAATTAACACAACGTTAATAAATTTTGAAGCATAAATACAATTGCCAGAAGTAAGAAGCTAATCATGAATGAACTCCATGGTTGCATGCAAAATAATTAATAAAATACAATGAATAAAGTTCCCTGAAAGTTTGAATTTGAATACTAAATGTAAGTGATGTCCAAGATAAATATTTCAAGTACATTTCAAAATACAATATATATTTGCTAAAATACAGTTCCGCAGGTCCATATATATTTGGACACAGGCACAATTGTATTATTTTAGCTGCTGACCTAAGCATATTCAGGTTAGTTATATAATGAATATGGGCTTAAAGTGCACACTCTGAGCTTTAATTTGAGGGATCACTATTGGAGGAAAGATTAAGGAATTACAGCTCTTTAATTTGTAACCCCCCCCTCCCCCTTTTCAAGGGACCATAAGTAATTGGACAATTGACTCAAAAGACATTTCATGGACAGATGTGGGCAATTCCTTCATTATTTCTACATCAATTAAGCAGGTAAAAGGTCTGGAGTTGATTCTAAGTGTGCCATTTGCATTTGGAAGCTGTTGCTGTGAACCCACATCATTCGGGCAAAGGAGCTGTCCATACCAGTGAAACAGACAATTGTTAGGCTTAAAAAACAAAACAAAACAAATCCATAAGAGTGATAGCAGGAACATTAGGAGTGGCCAAATCAGCAGTTTAATACATTCTGAGAAAAAAAGAACTGGTGAGCTCAGCAACATAAAAAGACCTGGACGTCCACGGAGGACAACAGCGGTGGATAGTCTGAGAATCCTCTCCATGGTAAAGAAAAACCCTTTCACAACATCCAGCCAGGAGAAGAACACTCTCCAGGAGGTAGACATGTCACTGTCAAAGTCTACAATCAAGAGAAGAGCAAATACAGAGGGTTCACCACAAGGTGCAAACAAGGCTAGATTAGACTGTGCCAAAAAACATCTAAAAAAGCCAGACCACTTCTGGAAAAGCATTCTTTGGACGGCTGAAATTAAGATCAACCTGTACCAGAACGTCAGGAAGAAAAAAGTATGGAGAAGGCTTGGAACAGCTCATGATCCAAAGCATACAACATCATCTGTGAACCATGGTTGAGCGGTGTGATGGCATGAGCATGGCTTCCAGTGGCACTGGGTTACTGGTGTTTAGTGGTGCTGTGACAGAGGACAGAAGCAGCCGGAAGAATTTGGAAGTGTATAGGGATATACTTTCTGCCCAGATTCAGTCAAATGCAGGCCCAACTTTGCTGCATAAAACACATTTGAATAAACTTCAGCAAAGAACATAATAAAAATAAAATAAAATAATAATAATAATAATAATGGAATATATAAAAATAATAAACATTATTGCTTTGAACTCTAGTAGGCCATCCACGTTTGTTTTTAGCCTAAATGTAGGCTACTGTAAGCCTAGAAATGTATTTTCTTGCCCCTGAAATACATTTAGAAATATATTTTGGTATATGAAGGTTGAAACTAAATACATTTTCTATTTTGGAAATATATTTAACTGAGCTTCACTGTTTGCAACATATATTTAGAATTTATTTCAAATATATTTTGGCCGCAAAAAATCTGTTTATTTGCCATTTTTCTGTTCTGTGTGAAGGTGTTTAATGTCAAAACAAACAAACAAACAAACAAACACAAAAGTTTGTTATTGATGTATTGTATGTCTAAGAACAAAACAGGAAAATATCTTCAACTTGTGTTTAACAGAGATCTTATTTCAAGCATTTAACCAAAAAAGGTAATAAATAAATAAATAAATAAAACACTGATTTCAGGGTGATGGAATCGGAAGTGCTAAATGCTAACAAGCTGTCATGTCTATAGCACTCCGTTGCATTCATTTTTAACATAATGTCAGGACAGATCTGTGTCAGAGTCATCAATAATGGCTTCCTAATTTAGACAGCAGGTGAATAGTCCAGAAATGTTAATCACTGTGTGGTTTGAAGTTAGCCTGGATTCCACTGTGAGTTCAGTAATGTTGCTTGGATGCTTTCTACTATGCAGTGACTGTAGTATCTTCTACATACTGTAATCTAATCAAATCACCCTCTCTTAAATACGCATTTAAACAAAGATGGATAATACCGGGTAAAATATATACCAAAGCCATCTTTTCAGAGATATGTTTAAAACTTTTAATGAGCAAACACTTCTTTGTTAAAAAACATTCAACTTTGTACAGCTGATGAATTTTAATCTAGTCTGTAAAACAACACCCATCCTGTTACATCTCTCGCTAGACAAACAGACTTTATTCTGCAAGATGTTTTATATGAGGTGGTATTTTGTGAAGAGTTCAGAAAGAGCTTGTTCATCGATTCCTGTCAAGCAAGTAAATACAGGCTACATATTGTATGAACTTGTGAAATGCAGATAATTATACAGTTGCCTGAAAGACAAGGATGGTGTAAAGTAAGCTTAACAAAATGTTTTCAAGATTCATAGACAGAATTTGTTTTTCACAGTACAACATGCACCTCAGGCACCATCAGTTCTGACTAGCATTGGTTGGTGAAGGGGATCATTACTGGATACCATTGCATTGGTCCTCTTTGCACTGTTTAAATCAGCAGAAGGGCTCCTGACTAAATCTGGCATCTGTCAGCGCATATCAGAGCCTTCATGTATGACTGTTCACTAACAACCACATCAGTGCTGCAGTGTAGGTCGATCCACAGGGCCCTGAGAAGCTCATCACCTGGGTCTGGCTGTGCTTCAACTGAGCAGATTCAAAGTCACTGCTAGCCGCTGATGAGAGGGGAGTTAAGAAATATAGTTTTCCCTTGAAGGCATGCCTCATCTAACCAGATTAGGAATGTTATGTTCAATCCAGAACACCAGTCAGTAGCTACATGTAGCATTAGGACCACTACAACATCTGGTGGATTGCTACTGATATAGACTTTCAAGGCATGTAAGAGGCTTGGATCTACTAGAAGACATCTTGCACCATTCTACCATTCTCCAGAAGTAGCTGCTAGAAGGAAGCAGCTTTGCCTTTAACAGGTAGAAAATTAAACCAAAGCCCTCTTTGCCACCAATCTGATGAAGTATATTTAATTTTTACTGGCTGCCCTGCTTGCTAGCTGGATACATATGTACCAAAATCTCCAAACAAAATTACTACCAATGTAAACTAAAATGAAAATGCAAACTGAAAATCTAAAAAATGAAAGCTAATTCAACTTATTAATAATTAAAAAAATAAATAAATAAATAAATATAATAGTATAGAAATAATATTAATAGAACAGTGGTTCTCATTATTTTCAACTCCAAGGCCCTCCATTGTCTGTATATACTGTATTTATTATGAAAAATCCCATGGATTTAAAGTTTATTAATTGACAAGATTTTTCCAGGTCTAGAATAAACAACCTTATATAGTATGTCCATCTTATAGTATGTTTTTCAAGACTGTGGGAACCCTGATTCTTTAAAGAAAAAGTTGTTGAAGGCATGAATTAAAATAAGTCATATCTTAATTTGTTAGTTGTTTTAGCATATAATATAGTATATTTGCAACATTGACACTATTGTCTTCTGTAGATCTGCTTATAGCTGAACTGAACTTGTTTCACAGTTGATGAACTTTACAGTTATTGAACTAAACTGAATTAACCCTGAACTGATTTGAGCTGAACAATGACACTGTTGTCTTGTTAGAGCAGAATTTGGATTAGTCTCATGTTTGATGACATTTGCATTATTGATTCTTTTGTTTTCCTGGTTATTACTATGTAGCTGCTTTGAAACAATCTGTATTGTATAAAACCCTATGTAAATAAAGGTCATTTGTCATATCCAGCGAAGAAAATATTTATATTTTTTAAATATAAAAATTAAATCAAATCAAATCAAATCAAATTAAAGATATCAGCTTGTGTAACGTTATGTACTATTAAAAAAAAAAAAAAAAACGTTTTGTTTTAACCAACTTTCAGGTGTGATTGTATAAATACAGATTTTACATTTACATCACGAAGACAATCAGACAGATAACCATGCAAGGTCACTTGAGGATGATCTGTTAAAACAGGCCCATGAAAATAGTTTTTAGAAAGTGTTTGCTGTTCAGGACCATCAACAGACCATGAAGATTAGAGCTGGCCACATGAATAAGCATTTTGCTAATCTAAAAAAAGCTTGTTTTTTCCCTGTAGTGGCACAATAATAGTCAGCTATTTCATCTATTCACATGGTATCTCCAGGTTCAAAGCACGTCTAAAACAAACAAACAAAAAAAAAATAGCTTTGCTGCTTCTCTGTTAATTATAGAAGCTCTGCAGCCTCAGCATCTTCACATATGCATGTCCTAATGCCGGCGGATCAGAGGAACTCTTTTCTCTCCTAGATTTTCTATGGCTCTTTTCGTCATCCATAATATATGGTAAGTTCTTCAGTGTTCAGATGCAGGTTCTCACTACAACATGATCACAGTAAACTTGCACAATATCATTTCATACATAATTTAGTTTGAAGCGTAAAAGCAGGCTCAAGGAAATAAACAACCATCTCTCCCACATATGGATGTAATGCATATTGCAGGAGACATATACTAAAACTCTGACTGGCTCTCCTTTGGTAAAATACAGCAATGTGTAGACCTCTAGTTATTGCTTTGTGTACTTGGCCCAGACAAACAAATACAAACACAGCAGCTAATGTTGCCGTCAAATGTTCTAAAGGCTGATACGTGACATGTTTTAGCAAATAAGAGTCTTGCTGTAGCAGATACAAAACATGACAAACCCGGAAGCCCTATCTGCACTCACTCACTGTAAAAATATTGGGGGTGTTAGATTGCTGCAAACACATCAGAGTCATTTTTACAGTCTTCAAACATATCAGATCTCACGCATGAGCGAGCAGCTGAGAACGGCAAGAAGGGGGTCGTAATTTCTCTCCAAAACACCACATCTGGCAATATGGAATAATTAGTTGTTTGCATTGGTTGTCAAGGGTCATTGGCAGACCAGAGTGATAAGTTACACCTGCTGGGGAGAATTGGCTGAAGTGTGGCTCACTTTACACTTGTCATTAACATGTGGTTTGTGTCCAAATATTATCTTGATATTCTGGTTTGTATTTGCATATTTAATCATGCAAAACAAGGCAAACTGAAAACGGCAATTATGTATGACATCAGAGGTTAAGCAAACTGAATACTTACCACCATTTACCAATGTTGATGGATAATTGAGAATGCTTTCTGGCATTTTAACAGATAAAAAATAAGATATATCTGGTATATTGTGGTCAATTCTCGACCAAGGGAAGGGAGAGATGTGATGTTAGTGAGGATCTGGGGAGAGAAACAAGAGATGCCAAGTGCAATCCAGTGGAAAAATTCATAGGATTTTGTTCAAAACATTGAGTGACCAGATCACAAAACCACATTGTTGTTGTTGTTGTTGTTTTCCACGATGTGAGAGCAGAATACAAAAAATAGAAAAAGCCAAGAACCTTCAACACAGCAAGTGATAAGACTGAAAGAGCTCCTGACACAGAAGTTATCTATTGAGGCTCATTGGAAATACACGTCTCTTCCTATTTCTGCAAAACAACTAAATATATTTATACATAATAGTCACAGCAGTTAAAATGAACACTATAGCCAGTAAACCCCAACTATTGTTGTGCCTTTTAATAAGCATGATGATAACGGGCAGATTATCGATTAATAAATACTATGTTATGATTTCAAAACCCTTTTACCTTCATGCATTATTTGTAAACTCATATGTTGTGGTGTTTACATCACATAACTGGCTCCACATGCTTTTCTTTTCTGACTAGATTGCACTTGTGTTGTGTAGCGCTCGAGTATGATTCCCGTGAAACATGAGTCATAACACTTCATAAAAGAGCTCAGAGCATCAAAAAAGGAAGCTAAAACACCATCATGGTTATTTCAGCAAATACATTTTTTATCCCACATTTGATCTTGATAGCAATTTTGGTTAGGCTTAGGGTGTATTATTTTATAAATATTGTAAATATTATATTTTATAAATGTATATACTATGCTACACTAAAGATCTTATAAGGTAGCAGACAGTCCGCTTGTATGAAACACACTTGATGTTATGTAGATAAGGTCTCATTTCTCTTCTATGCCTAATAGGCAGCTTTAGATGTTCCTCTGCCTGAGATGAAGTCCCACTGTGAGTTAAAAGTCCATCCTTTCTCGGGAGGTCAGCGCGAAGAGAATGTACCCCATGATTTATCCTCCCTAATCCACCCCAACATTTCTCAGCTGTCACCTGTAACCTGACTCAATACCTGTGAGTGATTGGCTCAGACAAGGTCAGTTCTTTTAGATGCTGCATCATGGCTCTCTTCAGCACAGCACAGCACGCTGATTTCACAGGAAGCTTCAATCAACTTACAAGAAGGCAGAGATCATCAAACGATACGCCCTGCTCTCTTTTCCTCTTCGCACTTTCTGGCTTCTCACATAAATCCTAACACCATATTGAAATTTTATAAAAAAAAAAAAAAAAAAAAAAAGAGGGGGAGGAATTAACTAAATGTTGTACATATATTACTGTATTTGATTCAAATGTATTGCGGAAACATATGTGGCATATATATATTGTTGGGGTTAATGAATTACAAGTAATGCGAGTTACATAATCAGATTACTTTTTTCAAGTAACTAGTAAAGGGGCGCATTACTTTTGAATTTACAAGAAAGTATCTGACTTTTTCAAATAAGTAACTTTTGGTGTGAAACAGCCTTTACAGTTGCCAAACATTTTTACTTTTGGCTTTTCTGTTGATAAAAATAAATAAGCAAGGTGACAAAAAGTAATATAAAAGTAACATAATGCATTATTTTCCATAACTTTCTGTAATGCAATTAGTTACATTTTTATGGAGTAACACAATATTTTAATGAATTACTTTTAAAAGTAAAATTTCTCCAACACTTTGTGTGTGTATGTATGTATATATATATATACATTTTTTTATTTTTTTCAGACTGAGTCAGAAGTATTGTTTATTTTTATGTTTTGGATGCTGAACAATTAATTATGATATGCTTATATTAAAGGGATAGTTAACCCAAAAATGAAAATTATGTCATTAATGACTCACCCTCATGTCGTTCCAAACCCGTGAGACCTCCGTTCATCTTCGGAACACAGTTTAAGATATTTTAGATTTAGTCCGAGAGCTTTCAGTCCCTCCATTGAGAATGTATGTACGGTATACTGTCCACGTCCAGAAAGGTAATAAAAAACATCTTCAAAGTAGTCCATGTGACATCAGAGGGTCCGTTAGAATTTTTTGAAGCATCGAAAATACATTTTGGTCCAAAAATAGCAAAAACTACGACTTTATTCAGCGTTGTCTTCTCTCCCGGGTCTGTTGTGAGCGCATTCACAGCACTGCAGTGTAGTGATATCCGGTTCGCGAACGAATCACTCGATGTAACCGGATCTTCTTGAACCAGTTCACCAAATCGAACTGAATCGTTTGAAAGGGTTCACGTCAACAAAAAGCATTAATCCACAAATGACTTAAGCTGTTAACTTTTTTTAACATGGATGACACTCCCTCTGAGTTCAAATAAACCAATATCCCGGAGTAATTCATTTACTCAAACAGTACACTGACTGAACTGCTGACCGAGCCAGATAACGAACGAAAGATTGACTCGTTCCCGAGTCAAGAACCGGTTGCATCGGTTTTCGGATCACCAGTAGTGATGGGAAGTGCTGTTCTTTTCCACGAACCGGTTCTTTCGGACAGTTCGATTCAATAAACCGGTTGAAGAAAACGGTTCACCAGTTCTTTAGCGCTCGACGTAATGACTTCATTGGCCTTGATTCAAGCCTTCGGTTTACCCGCGCTCATAACATTAGCACAGAATCAGTTCAGAATCAATCATCAAAAGAACCAGTTCGGTTCAGACGCGCTGTGTGTGAGTCTGCTTCACGCATGCGCAGTATCATCAGCTCCTCAGTTCTCGAACCGGATGCGTCCGACAGAAACGTTTCTTGACTCGAGAACGAGTCAATCTTTCGTTCGTTATCTGGCTCGGCTCGTGTTCATCTTCACTTCTCTCTTCACAGCAGTTCAGTCAGTGTACTGTTTGAGTAAATGAATTACTCCGGGATATTGGTTTATTTGAACTCAGAGGGAGTGTCAGCCATGTTAAAAAAGTTAACAGCTTAATTCATTTGTGGATTAATGCTTATTGTTGACGCGAACCCTTTCAAATGATTCAGTTCGATTTGGTGAAATGGTTCAAGAAGATCTGGTTACATCGAGTGATTCCTTTCACGAACCGGATATCACTTAACTGCAGTGTTGTGAACGTGCTCATAACAGACCCGGGAGAGAAGACAACGCTGAATAAAGTCGTAGTTTTTGCTATTTTTGGACTAAAATGTATTTTCGATGCTTCAAAAAAACATAACCAACCCACTAACATAAAACTCACTGACTAAACCTAAAATATCTATTACCTTTCTGGACGTGGACAGTATACCGTACATACATTTTCAATGGAGGAACAGAAAGCTCTCGGACAAAACCTAAAATATCTTAAACTGTGTTCCGAAGATGAACGGAGGTCTCACGGGTTTGGAACGACATGAGGGTGAGTCATTAATGACAAAATTTTCATTTTTGGGTGAACTATCCCTTTAACTCATCCCAAAAATTATGAAAATTTGCCATTGGACTTTGTGTTAACGGTTTTGGTTTGAAGAATAATTAGCAAAAAATAAAAAAAAACTATTTGTTTCTGTATATCAGCCGTCAAAAAATTACAGTAGCAATTTTAAATTTATAAGCTAAATAAATAAACCAACAAAAAAAGAAGAAGCCTTAAATGTGCTGAATATTTACAGAATGTAGAGCTTATACTTTTAAATAAACAAGCGTTTCCATTGGTAATGTGCTTCAGTGACATTGTTTAGATAGCCGTTTTCTCTTTTTTCAAGGTGGAGGTGAAACAAAAGAATAGTTTAGTCACTTATGTCAGGGCATTCTCACTTCCTAAAGAAGTGTACTAGTTGTTAGGATACAGAGAAGGTGGCTGTGGTAAGATCTGAAGTATGATAAAAAGAGATGAATGTCAGAACAAAGGCCCCCAACAGACAAACGGTTGGGGTTCACATTTTACCGTACCGGTACTGTATTACAGTGCTAACGTATATATTTTTTCTGTATCAGATGTTAATATGTGACTGGACATCTGAACAATGGGACATTCAATGTATTTTCTCACTGTACAACACAGGATGTGAAAACAGGTTATGTATTAAAAATGCAAACTGTGCTTGTGCTTATGTTAACCTGCATTCTCAGAAAAAAAAAAAAAGGTACAAAAGCTGTCACTGGGGTCACCTTTTCAAAAGGAATACGTTTTTACTTTTATTTTTATTTTTTTTACCCATAATGGGTGCATATTAATACCTTAAAGGTATTAGTACCTCAAAAGGTGAAACCAAATGATTTGTCTTATTATGGTATATTCTAGCAAAAGAATGGGATGAACATTAAAACTGAATAATAAACAAGATTTAGCCTAAATGAAGCTGTCACTCAGTAGAGCAAGGTAATTTGGGACCAAATGTTGTTTTGTTTTTATTGCTGAACATATCATTATTATTTTCCCCATAGATTAATGCACAAAAATTATTTGTTTTTTTTTTCTTTCTTAAAATACCTTTGATAGCACGGTTGAATGGTTGAGCTTAATGAATGCTGTCAACAGAAAATGATGTTGGTTCTTGGATGTCAGAAAGAAATAGGGAACATTTTTGGTAATTAAAATAGGTAATGATTTAAAACAACAACTGTGAACTGTGAATAAGCATGTATAAACAAACAAACAAATAAATAAATAAAATGCATTTGGCGGATGCTTTTAAATACAAGGATCAGGTATATTTACACCTGATTTAACCCTAATGGGTGCATAAATGTATGAGTAACTTTTGGAATGGTATCAACCCAGTGACAGCTTTTGTACCTTTTTATTTTTTTATTTTTTTTCGAGAGAGAGAGTCTGTTTGCCTTAAATACTAGAACTTTTGATAATATACATGCTGCCTACTCATCTTGCTTTTAATATAGCATCCTAGCCATCATAGAACCTCATAAATGACCAATTTGGAACGCTATGCACAGACCACCATTTTATTAGTTACAAAAACACTGTTGTAATATGTAATATGTTTTTCTCCTAATTTAAAAGAGGTTATTTAAAGGTTTCATTGACAAATAAATGAATTAAAAATTATCATAACATTTTTAAAAAGTGAATTTTTCAGTAATATATATATATTTTTTTTTCAATGCAGTGTATTCTGGGATTGCCTTCTCCTTGAAAGGATATATGCTATAATTGGCAGCATAATTAATTTCACCTGTTTTGGGTACAGCCTTCTCGTCTGGATTGTGCCTGTGATGCTTTAAATGCTCTCCATATCTCCCATAGGCAGCTCAAGTTTTGAAATCTGATTATATCAGTCACCAATGTCATCATGTCCTCTGCTATTTAAAAAAAGAAACACATCACTTATGATTGATCATCATTATGCTTAGATGGAGGTTGGTTTATTGACAAAATTAAAATATCTGCCCATCCCCTTTTCTGATACTGTGGCCATCAGATCTATCTTTGTTCCTCCTCTCATTCATGTGTTTTCCAGCAGCATCTAAAAGCTGGATGGAAGTCATTGCTTGCCTAATTTGTTGCTTGGAAATCCGACAAGAAGGCTAATGCCATATGGCATCATTTAGAAATGTGCATTGTATAAACTCAAATCATCGCTCATTAGTGTCAGGGAGATATCTGAAGAAAATTCACAATGTTATTTATAGAGTAAAAAATAAATAAACCACAGACTCCAAGGGATTCATCTAAAAACACTATGCAAGTTTTTTTTAGTATAAGCTTTTTTATTTTTTTTCATTTTGTAAGTGCTAATAGTTTGACAAGTAAATCCATCTGTTTCTTAACCATCTTTCTTTTTAACATCAAGTAGCCAGGCGTTTTGTAAAACTAATACAAACTATTACACATGCCACTGTGAACTGACATGTTTGCTGTTGTTCATTAGTTACTTTTATTCCAGACACACAGCTATGTTGCCAGCATGCTCTTTTCAAACTTATTATTTTTGGTTGCAGTCTCTGAAACGAATGAGCAATGCAAACCCGAGGATTATTTTTCTTTGCTGCTGAATAATTTTCTGTTTCTTGAGCAGGATTCATTAATTCTGAATTTTTTATTTTTTTATTTTTTGTTCGGATGTCAAAACTTTAATTGCGCAAAGTCGTTAAAATTCACAGCCATTAAATCTCAGTATTTTGGCAGATGTAAAATTGCTCTTTGGTTTTCCCTTGATAAAGATCTACATGTCGATTTTTATCATTTCCATAGATCATGAAACTTTCTCTCTCTCCCTTTTATAAATAAAAGCTTGAATTCTTCGAAAGACATAATAGATGTGGCAATAGCAGCTGATATGTTCAGTGAATAGAGTACAAAATAAGGTCTTAAACCCAGTCCTATAAAATGCAGTCTTGTTTTCTTTGGCAGCAAACAATCAGTGAAAGCAGATGCTTAAACTTCAGAATATACTGAACCTTTTGAACCTCAGAAGGGTAAACCAAATGATTTGTCAAATCTTGTTATATTCTAGGAAAAGTATGGGATAAACATTAAAACTAAAGAATAAACAAGTCCAAATGGATAACAGGGTTGCAGATTTAGCCTAAATGAAGCTGTCACTTAGTATACTAGTTTTGTCTCCCCATTTGTATGGAAATGCCTGTATCAATGTATTGAGAATGTCAAGAGTAAAGTACTTTTTGGAGATCAACAAACTAATACAACGTGCCAGTTCAACTGGAACAACACCCTCAAAGAGATCATGTACAATATCTGGAGGATAGCCAGTGCTGACATGAAAATGTGAAAGGTGCTCAGTTAAAACACATTGTCTTTTGACACCACAGCAGAAACTTTCATTCTCCTTTGCTGTCTGTACATGAGCATCATGGATGTCTCTGGTTCTAAGTTGGAAAACCCCCTGACCCGACATCCTTAGTTTGAAATTCTGACTTTTGTCCAGTACAAAATCTACATATTGAACCTCCAGAAAAAACTCTCAAGAAATCCACCAATAGAGTGGGCTCCAAGGTTGTCCGCTATTACACACTGTACAGTTCCTTTAACCAACTGACCAAGCTGAGAAATGAAAACACCATGCTGTTCTAATACTTGTAGGTCTTGCAAAAGAGGCTCCAAGACTTTTCCATAGCCATAAGTCTTGACATCATCAGATTTGCAAAGAACAGCTAGATAGATTGAGGATAGATTTGAATGGTAACCTGGTGGCAAATTACCCAAGACCCAATACACACCACAGAGTTTGTGCTTTTTTCCGAGATGTCCCAAGTGGGTTACATAACTCGAAATCGTCAACATAAAGATTAATGGCTATTCTCAAATCTTCTCCTGAAAGAAACAGATTTTGCTTCCAGTACTCACCGTCTCTTATGGTTTTGTAATACTGGAGACCAGTCAACTGATGGTCTTCAGTAATCTGAACGTCAAGATATTCAAGGACACCTGTATGACTAAGCAGATTTTGCAAAGACTGTAAAATAGGAATATATTGAAACGTCCTGTTCTTCTGTAAATCTAGAATGTACTCAACTGGCTCTAAAACACCAAAATGAGAGGTGTAGTACTGTTTACGTTTATATGCAGTAGCAAGAGGGCCCTCCTTAGAAATAGCTCTGCCCAGTGGATTAGATGTGCATATAACAGTGGAAAGCTCATCAACTACAGATTCCTCAACTTGAATATTGTGACTTTGGAATAGATCAGATACAACTGCTTTTGTGATGGGTATAGATGCTGTACTTAATATATAGTGAAGTTCAGAAAGGACCTCATCAACAGCTGACTTTGGAATGTGAACAATATTTTCCAACTTCAATAAAATGCAAGCAACCTTTTCATCAATAGACTTTGGCAGGTCTACTCCTACAGTATCATCACCACTTAGAGTTTCAAATACATAATCTTTATCCACAGACTCTGCTGGCCCATCTACAGAATTGTCTGACTGATGCAAGTGACCACTTGAACTGACGACAATGGGTTTGAAGTCTATTAATGAATGTGGATTGTGTTTCCGGTATCTGTGGGTGTTAAATGTGCTGTAAATATTACTTTCAAATGTACATCCTACAAACATACATTGAACTGTTTCATTATGCCTGAGATGTCCATTTATGTGTTGAAAATAATCTCTTTCTGTTGCTAGCTCCTTGCATGAGCACACATGACACTGGAATGTTGTTAATTCTTCTGGCTTTGGAGTTTCCTGTTTAGCACGTATTTTGTACGTGTGATTAAGAAGCTTACTCCAAGTACTAAACGTGCATGGGCAATCTGTGTATGGACATGGATAGCGAAAAACTGCCCCTAAAGCACACATGAGTCTGCCTAAAATGCTGCAGCAACAAATACCTGCTAGCTAGTTGCGATGGACATTCTTTGCACTGCCACATTCACAATCCTAAAAAGAAGAATAAAAAAGTATTATTAGATACCATATTTAACAAATGACACAAGTAAATCAGAAAAAATAAAAATGTTTATACTTTTTAACCACAATTGTTCATCCTGTGCTGGTCTGCGACGCAACAGGCATTACGTCATCACGTTGGAAAGGTCACGCTTCACATCATCTAAGTTATTTGTCCGTGTACTCCGGTTCAAAAAGGTAGGGAAGGGTGAAAAATTCCATCTCATTTTCTCCTCCAACTTCAAAATCGTCCAACATCTTTGTTTTAATTTATTATTATCATTATTTTTATTTCTTTCGTGACCTTTCCAATGTGATGATGTAATACGTGGGGCATCTCAGAGATGGTACAAGACAGACATTTAAAAAGTATATGTATATATATATATATATGTATATATATATATATATATATATATATATATATATATATATATATAATATATATATATTTTTTTTTTTTTTTTTTTTTTTGAAAATGACTGATCGTTTCGCAAGATAAGACCCTATTCCTCAGCTGGAATCGTGCACAGCCCTTTGAAACTGCATTGATTTGGACTTAAACAATTTGGTGACCGTTGAAGTCCATTGTGTGGAGAAAAATCCTGAAATGTTTTCCTCAAAAAACTTAATTTCTTTTCCACTGAAGAAAGAAAGACATGAACATCTTGGATGGCATTGGGGTGAGTAAATTATCAGGAAATTTTCATTTTAAGGTGAACTAATCCTTTAATATGACACACTTTACAATTTTCTCAAGTAATTAAATTGATTTTAAAATAATTTAAAATGTTTACTTGGTACAATTGTCTGTACCATATCTGTGCATATCTATAGCACGCATTGTGTTTCAACGTGCAATTGATATGCAAAAATGACTTTTTACGTGCGTATTTACGCACTGTAAACCCCTTGGGTAGGTTTAGTGGTGTGGGGTACATGCATATTATACGCCGTCAAAGTGCGTATCTTATGCACGCTAAAACTGCATATCATATGCGAAAACAATTTGTTTTGCTTCTTACGTCTCAAGTTTTTATATTTTTTATGTTGTCAAATAATTGAAAATTTGTAATATTTGCAATATTTATTAAGAGATTAACTAAACTGTGGTTGTGAATGTTGATGACCAAATTTTAAAAAACATTAGGGTTCAATATTTTGATCTGGGTTATCATGACATTCTTTAGTAGCCTATTTCAACATTCTTCAATTAAGTTTGACAAATATGTAAACTGGGGTACTATACAGTAAAAAGTACCACACTAGGCACAAACAAGCACCAGTATGTTTTTGTGCATTGCTTCGCATACATTTAGGGAATGGCATAACATAGCCTAGACTTGAACACAGGGTGCTGGGCAAATTGGTTAAGTGTTTAAATATCTCATGTATCACATTAAGAAAATATAAAGTTGGAAAGCAAGACCGTTCAACAAATTAATGTGGTTATAGAGATACTGTTTTTTCCACAATGTTTCCAAAAACGAATTTGTTTGACCTTTTGTAAGCCTGACAAACTTGGAGTGGTTAAAATTTATTTTAAACACTGCTCCTGGAGATTATTCCACAACATTTATCGGTGCACTGCACAATTTATGTATGTGTCTATTTTTTGAGAAACGAATGGGAGTTCACAGAATACATAGATCGATAATTTTAGCAAATATGTTTTATAGCATTAATCAAATAGTGTGTTTACTGGAAAAACAGACGACTATCCTCCATTCTGTCACATTTTTCAAGTGTTCTGATTAGGGGTGGAACGGTACACAGAAGTCACGGTTCGGTTCATACCTCGGTTCAGACATGACGGTGATACGAACCGAACCATGGGTTTTGTGAACCGTGCCACCCCTATTAGTTTATTAATCAAATTAATAAAATAGACCTTGAGATATGTTTGGTAACAGTACCTTAATGAACTTAAAAATAATTAACAATTTTTCAGATCAATATATTTGTCTTCCTTACAATTTTAATTAACACTAACTTTATTCTCATCTGAATTATAAATAATTTATTTTTGTATAAAATAATACTAAATACTCAATAAATGAAAATCAATGCAATATGATGAATGTCCAAAAGATGGCACCGACAGACTGTTTTTAAATGGGGTTGGATTAATATTTTTTGCACGCGGGTTTTATTCATTTTTATACCGTGTATTCTCCGTGTATATTCATGCACCGAACCGTTACGCCCGTACCGTTTCGGTTCAATACGAATACATGTAACGTTAACGTTCCACCCCTAGTTCTGATGTAGGCTAACCCCTGTCTGCACGTGCTCTGATTTACCATGGGCAGCTCAGCTGCGATGTTGTAAAAAGGTTAGTTTACATGATAAAAGTAATCTTAATATTGAGATATGTTACCTCTAGTTTTAATCATTTAAACAGGCCTTTGAAGTTTGGGCAAAAACTATGTTTTCGTGTATTTTCCGCCCACAGCGCTTAACGTCAATGTCATATGGTGATTATGAAACACGGACCACCTCACTTCATGATTTTATGGTGAAATGTCTTATTTTTCACGTTAGGCGGGTCAAATTTGATCAAGAACAATGCACTGTGGCCAATTCAGCGTGAGTGACGCAGAAAAAATAGACTCGGCGCCGAAACAATCGCGGCGATCGCAAGCCTCCAATTCATTTTATGACGGATATATCAATCCAGCTATCAAGCCAATTAGTTAAGAACCAATTTTGCACAGTTACAGTCACATTCTGAATCGTTAGACTGGTCTAACACAGAATTCGCAAGTTGCGTGAGTAAGTTAAGCTATCGAAGTGACACTTAGAACAATTCACCTCGCACAACTTTCACTGCTGTTGCATATTTCACTCAAAATTATTATATAACTTAAACATTCTCTTACAGTTAGGTAAATTCTTTATTACAAATACTAAAACAAGATAATACTTACCAATAACGAATACGCCGTGGCAGTCCCTGTGGCGGCAGACGAGAAAATGGCGGCCACACACACGCTCTCTGAGCATGTTCTTCTCTGAGCTTTTCTTGCACATGCGCAAATGGCGCGCTCCGAAGCCAAATTAATTTGAGTCAACCAAATTAAAATAAATCTCATAGATGACACTATTTATACATTTTACGTTAGACTTATTAAATATATATACGTATTATTCCTAATTAGCTATATTTAAATAAAGTGAACACAATTTAAATTTGTCATAC
This sequence comes from Cyprinus carpio, assembly GCF_018340385.1. Classification (NCBI taxonomy): domain Eukaryota; kingdom Metazoa; phylum Chordata; class Actinopteri; order Cypriniformes; family Cyprinidae; genus Cyprinus; species Cyprinus carpio. Next base: position 18,321,094 of record NC_056599.1, on the reverse strand, counting down.
CTAAGAAGGCCTTGAATCATTTTTTTGAGTGTACACGCTGGCTAATTTTGTAAATGTTGTGTGTTTTTATTGATGAATATATTATTATATTTCCCACAGATTAATGAACAGATTTTTTTCTTACAATAGCTTTGGTAGCACGGTTGAATGGTTGAGCTTGATGAATGCTGTCAACAGAAAATTATGTTAGTTCTTGGGTGCCAGAAAGAAACGGGACATTTTTGATAATTAAAATTAGTTAATGATTTAAAAAACAACAAGTGTGGACTGTGAACAAGTCTAAATAAATAAATAAAAGCATGCATTTGGCAGGTGATTTTAATCAAAGGAACAGTCTACTGAAGGTACACATTTTGGTCAGTTCATGAATTCCTTGGGAACTGAACCTATGACCTTTCTCTACTGTTTGTGCTACAGGAACTTACAGGACTAGATTAACAATAACATAACCATGATAAAATTTCAAGTTTCCAGCTTGTGATATCTATCTCGCATCCCTTCATAAGTAATAAAATTCGAACGATTTCACAAGTTTCACAAATCAGTTTTCATTAATAATATATGCTGTATTATATAATTCATACATAGGTTCTAGACAGGCCCTTCTAAAAATTTATATTGATTCTGGCACACCAGAAAGACAAAAGTAGTCTTTTTATCTTTTACCAAAAACAGAAACTTATGGTGTTATAGTGTTCTCTCGGATTTATTGCATTGAAACATTTCAGTTGATGTATGTTTATATCAGTGTGTTCTTGTCAAAATATCTCTTTTTTTTTTTTTTTTTTTTACAAATCCTCAGCAGGAGAATAATATGACAGATGTGATGTTCAAACTGCCATTCCTCTTAATAATTTGCTCTCTTGAGCTCAGTAATACTCCAGGGTAAATCCTCTTCTCTGAATCTGTGATCTCAGAACAATGTTAATTACCAAAGAGAAATTGTAATGCATTCGTTGGAAGTTAAAGCTCAAGTGTGCTTATAAAATATACACTCGCAACTCTGCAACCTATTAGACATGCTGCCTCTGAAAGATTCAGTCCGGATTATCCTTTTTACATTGATTTGTATAGCCTCTCAGAATACTTGAAGTAATATGTTTTGTTGTTTTTATTGGTGCTGTTGTAACACCATAGTATCGTAAAGATAGTCTATTTTACTTGTGAGCTGTGTTTCATGGCTTTCAAAGCTTTGTATGAGGAACAGACTGACATTTAATTTGTTCTGTTGAAATCTTTCCCATCTTTTCAGATCCCTTCATGCATCTCTGTAATGGTTTAATATAATTAAACTGGTATATTTACCATAAAAAACATAATAAAACATTTGGTGGTTGAAGCCATATTCAAATATCCAGTGTGTGCCAATTTTAAGTCTTCTTAGGAAATTTAAGCATACTCTCATTTTAATCAATAAATTGGGTCAAATGTTTTTTTTTTTTTACATTTAACACTCAAGTCCAGATGACTCTATAAACAATCTGCGGCTTCATTCAGCTGAACCATTAGATGGGCTTCAGTCTCTGTGTGTTGGCCAGTGATGGACTGGAAGCACTCTTGGGGAGAGCAGCAACATACTGCCAGATTTTTTTATTTATTTTTTTTTAGTGCTGACACTGTGGGCAAAACGCAGGTGCATTCATTATCCTGTAATTACCCCGCTGTTAGTCCTCTGGTATATTATTCATTACATGCATTCTCCACACAGTGCAGTGACAGGGTGGTGAGAGTCCACACTGCAAATGGATGAGCACAGCACAGCACACCGCACTAACTATATCATCCCACACCATCATCATTAATACTTCAGTAAAGGTGAAAAGTAAATCATCACAGTTCAAGGCCAGCTGTGAATGACCTGTCTTTTTTCTTTTCCTTTGCTAGAGGAGAAATTGTCCTTTCCTTGTCATTTGCATTTCGTTTAATGAAGAGTATCACCTTTAAATGCAGACTTAACCATCAAAGCATCCATACTTTACAATTTTTTTTTTTTTCAGAATCCAAAGAGCTGATAAAAAACATCACAATAATCCACAAGTAATTCACACGACTCCATCACTGAGATTTAACTTCTAACCATTGCTTCTGACTAATATACATCATTAAGGCTACCTCATTTCAGAAAAGCAACCATTACATTCCAAAGTAAAAAAGGAGTGACAATAATTCACGCCTTTCAGATTTGCAATGGTTACTTTTCTTATTAGAGACATCCTTATCCTGACATATACAGCTGACAAATGCAACCTCTGGAGGCCACAGCCTTCAATATGAGAAGCAGCTAGTGTTTTTGAATAAATATGTTAGGTGAACGATTCAATGACTCACTCACCAAGACAAACACTTGTCGCCACCTACTGGTGTATCGATGTAACATGTGGAAAGAGTCCCACCACTAACAAACAGTCTCTTTGTAACACAAACACAAACAAGCGGAGTAATACAAATAGTGAAATATCCTAGTGCTGTTGAGCTGTTATATCAACACGCTTGCAATGCCTTTCAGCCAGGCTTTAAATTAGCAATATGTTGTACAATATTTTAAATTGTACATTAAAGTTTTGTAACAACAATAACAACAACAACAAAATCCTGTTTTATATGACATAAAATTAATAAGGAAAAATTCTTATTTTTAGCTTTAATTTTATTTTCTTTGATGATAAATTACTATCTGGCAACCAAAAATGCTGGTGGCATATCTAATAGAAGGCTTTAATATAATCTCCATTCTCCTACAGGAAATTGGTGGGTGTAAGTAAATATGATATGTCAACATAAATAATAGTTTCATGAGCATTTTACATGCAACTTAGCATTTAGTGGTTAACAGGGAGAGAGAGAGCATATGGAAACACTCAGGGGATCACAGCACAAGAGCAGCGCTCATTCACTGAGCTGCACGGAAAACAAGGGACACTAGATCTGCCCAACCTAAAGGAGAATAAATTGAGGATGTATTGATCCCAAGGCAAGCCTAGCTAAGAGCACACACTGAAGCTCAGAGAAGGAGCTCATCAACCACAGAGATGTTACACTACGTGTGAGGAAAAGGACATGCTTGAAGTAAAGAGATCAAATGGACTTGTAAATGGGCTTGCCGGCAAGTCTTGCACAAGAAAAACCAATGATGCTTTTAATAGTGAGAGGGTAAAATAATGCTGTTTATTATGCAGAAGAATATGACCGATCCATTTTGAAAAAGCTTTCATAAAATGAGGATTGATCAAGTAATTTCCAACATTATTTCTTTATTGTAGCTCCTGGGTGTTTTGCACTTCAATTAAAAAATTTCAGGGCAAACAAATTTGTGAAGTTAACCATCATTTTAATAATTTTAACAAGATATTCCTACAAATAGTCTTTGAAACACTGGCTTAAGATGGCTGGGTGTATAAAATGTACTGAGGATATAAAATTGTCTTGCATCAACTGTTTCTCAAGAGCAGCAATTTTATTAGAATTTTTAATGCCATATAGAATATATATTAAACTTAAATTTATAAATATGGTATCCACCCAAATATCAGTAACTGTAGGTCAGATATATTTCTAATCTCTTCATATTACATCTCACATTCACCCTATTCTACATTCTGGAGGCATTTTTAAAATGTATGTAGTCTTGCACAGTTGACCAAGATTAAATGAGTATGCTCGGTCAAATCAAAGCCCTTCCTGTGTAATTAACCTCTAATTTTAAATTTATACAATATTAACCAACTTAGAGTGTACCTATTATGCGTTTTGATATTACCTTTGCAAAGTTTAAAAGATGAAAGTCCATGACAAATGGACTTGGAAAAAGCCTTTCCATCTGAATCAGGAGAGAAATATGCACATATCAAGTGTAAATAGTATATATTGTTTGTCCATTCTGCTTTATTTACCACTATTTCTGAATGTAATTGCAGTTTGTGCTTCAAAGTGAAAGTAACTCAAAAGTAGTATAATGCATTACAATTCAGAGACAGTAATGTTGTAATGTAACTAATCACTTTCAAAAGACAGTGATAAGTATAATGTATTACAATTTTGAAGTAACTTGCCCAACAATGAATGTGTATTTCAAACCAGCCATAAGCATGTTAGTTGTAGATGAGGCCTATAAGAGTTCTATAAATTAGAATTGACATACACTTGTTACCACGGATGGAGAAGAATTTGACACACTTATGACATCTCATCTACAATGTACAACAAACTTAAAAATGGCTTACCACAGAGAAATGTCCTCAAGATGTGTTTGTGATGGTGGTTCAGAATAATCAGCTATTCCCTCCAGTGTATCATTGTCGAATTCGGGCTTGAATTGATATGGTAAAGTAGTAAAAAACACAAAAACTGTGTTTGTTTATAAAGGAAGGAAAAATAAACAAAATGATTTGTGGAAGTCAAAATCAACATATTTATAGACTATCTGGAATAATAAATGATAGAAAAACATTTCTTTCATGCAGAGATTCAGCAAAGAAACACTCATCCATAACCAAAATAACATAGGAAATGAATACGGGTCATTTTTGACCAATGTTGTGCATTCGAATGGTAGTGACACAAAAATGTTTTTTATTCAAATAGTAATAAAGAAAAAATAAAAATAAGAATTTGTGATGATCAAACACAAATTAATTTAGGAATTCCTGGAATTCTGTATGATGAAATGAATTTCTTGCAAAGATATAGATAAAATAAACTCAGTCAGGTCACTTTAGACCCATGGGAGGGTTCGAAGGGTTAAAGTGGAATAAAACACAATAAGAACAACTAGCTATGTTAGCAGATTATCTTAAGAGTCCATAGATATTGCTGTCAGTTCATACTGCTGTTAACAGTTTCTCTGACAAGCGGATAAGGTGAGACCTGTTTTCCAGTTTGGTCAGGTGATGTTAGACAATACAGTATGTTACCCCATGTTAATGGGTATTTAGTTTTCTACAAGCGCTGTAAGCAGTCGACCAATCACAACAGACTGGGCATCTGACCAATCAGAGCAGAGTAGGCTCTTGGAAAGGAGGGCTTTAGAGAAAATGAATGCTGAAATGAACCATTTCAGAAAATGTGAGAAAAGAGGAGATGCTGCAATGTGCATTATGAGAAAATTGCCTTTTTAGACCATGGAGACTTACTATACTATACCATAATAGGGACACATTAATGGCATTACTTTTATTCAGATTTTAATAAATATTGTATGATGATACAAAATTGCCTCATTAAATAAAACAGACATAAAAAAAAAAGCTACAAAATCCCTGCTTGCATCTGAAGAAGCATTCAGTGTTGTCTTCAGAGCATACTGACATGTCATCCATGCGTGAGCACTGCAGAAGCTGTGTTGCTCTGATTAGACTCATCCATTTGCATTTAGCAGTCAGCG